>NC_045734.1:30673035-30673248 GCF_008692095.1 Etheostoma spectabile
TAAAGATGGAGATTTGTCCAGAACAACCAAACACTTGGTTCCTAGCTTAGTAAATCTGTCAAAAATTGACTACAGTGTGTGGCCTAACCAGTCTAAAATAAAACCTTGCTGCTTCATTAGGTCTATGTGAAGCAATTGTTTAAACTCATGAGGAAAGCTGGTGATTCATCTGTGTTCATATGGGTGGCCGTGGGTTGTGGTGCCTGGTTGAAC
>NC_045734.1:30673341-30673653 GCF_008692095.1 Etheostoma spectabile
AATATGTAGGCTTCACTCTTTTCATTCAAGTACACTCTTCATTCATTGAGTGCACCTGGCCACTTTAGACTGAACCATTCAAGAAAAATCCTAAATAAAAGGTATGATTTACATTTGTAAACCTTTGCTAAAAAACAACAACAACAAAGACCACACTTTTGTCTAGTTTTGCCTGTTTAATTGTCAAATTTACAAGACACACACACACTCACTGCTGAGGTAGGGACCCTAGGAAAGACAAAACACCATGCAGGATGTCCAATCCGAGGCAATCTCTGGGGCCACTAATGGCGGTTTTCCACTGCGTGGTAT
>NC_045734.1:30673663-30673756 GCF_008692095.1 Etheostoma spectabile
CGCCTCGGCTCTACTCGCCTTTTTTGGTTTTCCACTACAAAAAAAAGTCCCTGGGACCTGCTACCAGGTACTTTTTTTAGTACTACCTCAGTC
>NC_045734.1:30674082-30674242 GCF_008692095.1 Etheostoma spectabile
CAAAAGTTTTTATTTAGCTTTTCAAGTAGCGCATCAAACCCTCCCAAACTTCCCGGTCCTCTTGCTCTGCACCCTGTGACAGTGTCCCCCCTGGCTCTGCTTTCCCAGATACATCCCAGTCGTTGTCATAAGCCTCTCCGTGACTCTCATACAGATTATA
>NC_045734.1:30674258-30674388 GCF_008692095.1 Etheostoma spectabile
AGAACCAGAGATCTCACCGGTCGGACATCGCCCACCCGACGGTCTGCGGCGGCGATTTCGCAAAGCGTGAATGCTCTGAAACACAAACAGTCCACAGCAGACATGTTTTGGTGTGTAATCATGGTTGCTA
>NC_045734.1:30674398-30674650 GCF_008692095.1 Etheostoma spectabile
ACTTTATATAGCGTATAGTAAATACTGACTGCGACGCTGAACACATGCAAACGTTAGCTAACGTTACCAGAAAACTTAACTTACCCTTTTGTGTCGGCGAACAAAAGTCAGGTCGACGTCTGAACTCCGTCGGAATTCCCAAACTGCCGTTTTTTCCAGCGGTGATTTTTGTTGCTTCCTTCAGCTTCTTTTGAAACAAAAAGTTCATTATGGCTTTGGCGAGTAGCCGACGTGCTGTTGTGAGTCGCGTTG
>NC_045734.1:30674660-30674842 GCF_008692095.1 Etheostoma spectabile
CATCACGCGTAGCTATGGTGACCAGCCACGCTGAGGAGTTACTCAATCTGCAATGGAAAACTGACGCAGAATGCGTTGAGTCGAGTAGAGGCGAGGCGAGGCGAGGCGAGTTGAGTCAATCTGTTACCAGCAGTGGAAAAACGCCATTAGTGTAACGTTGATTTATATCGGTAGCGGCCTCT
>NC_045734.1:30674852-30674975 GCF_008692095.1 Etheostoma spectabile
CCGGGAATTATTCTTTATTTTACCGTTGTATCCCGCCAGTATGCTTTTTAAATACTTTCTCTTGAATGTATGTATTTTCAACATTTCTCTTCCTTATGTAGCCCTGGTATAAATCTAAGGGAT
>NC_045734.1:30674985-30675164 GCF_008692095.1 Etheostoma spectabile
CAGTTTCTACCTAAAGCATATGTAGGAAAAAAAATCGTTAGCTAGTAATGCAATTAAACTGAAAGTCATTTAGTTTTACTGAGAATCAAGGGTTAACCGAGAGCTTTAAACACTTTAGTTCTAGATCAGGGGTGTCAAACTCAATTGCACAGGGGGCCAAAACTCAAAACACACTTAAT
>NC_045734.1:30675251-30675411 GCF_008692095.1 Etheostoma spectabile
CATTCCAAAATAAATAAATTTCAACTTAAAATATTTTGCTCTTCATAAAAAAATATCCAGTCAATGCAATACATTCAAAATCTGTGCATGATGGAATATAATAAATCTGAAAATGTAAATGAAAAATGTAATTTAAAGTAAAAGTTAAATCATAACAAAA
>NC_045734.1:30675632-30675777 GCF_008692095.1 Etheostoma spectabile
GTTGGCGGAGCTGCGGCATCGCTTCAGGAAGGAAGCGAGTGAACTGTGCTGGCCCCGCAGTGTCGTACTTTGCCTTCAGTGTCCCGTTGCATTGCAGTTCTATCAGCTCCATCTGCATTTCTACTGGTGCGGTTTCCACGTCGAC
>NC_045734.1:30675787-30675913 GCF_008692095.1 Etheostoma spectabile
TTGCGAAGCAGCTCGAAATTACTTTTCTGTGCCTCAAAGTCACTGAAGCGCCGGGCAAACTCAGTGCGCAGCAAAGGTGGCATTTGGGAAAACTGTGTCACTTTCTTGGTTCAGTATTACTTGGCA
>NC_045734.1:30676713-30676879 GCF_008692095.1 Etheostoma spectabile
CCCGATTAGCAACAGTGTTTCTGCTGAGGCTTACATTTGCGAATGCTCGCGTTTTATCAGGACAAACGACGTCGCACACTTTCATCACACAATTCTTCACGAATTCCTCCTCGGTAAACGGCCGTCCTGATTTGGCGATCTCTTCGGCCACAATGAAACTTGCTTT
>NC_045734.1:30676904-30680912 GCF_008692095.1 Etheostoma spectabile
CCATTGTTTAAACTCTTAGGAAAGCGGGTGATTCATCTGTGTTTCATATGGTGGCCTGGGTTGTGGTCCTGGTTGAACTGACTCATTTGTATTGGTTTTATTTGAATACACATACAGATAATCCCCACCTCAGAACTTGTAGGATGTAGCCTACAAAAGATAATATGTAGGCTTCACTCTTTGGGCTTCAAGTACACTCTTCATTCATGTGAGTGCACTTGGCCACTTTAGACGGGACCATTGCAGAAAAAATCCTAAATAAAAGTTATGATTGACAATTTTTAAACCTTTTGCTAAAAAACAACAACAACAAAGACCACACTTTGTCTAAGTTTTGCCTGTTAATTGTCCAATTTATCAAGACACACACACACTCCCGTGCTGAGTAGGGCCCCTGTAAAGACAAAACCCATGCAGGATGTCCAATCCGAGGCAATCTCTGGGGCCACCTAATGGCGGTTTTTCCACTGCGTGGTATCTACTCACTCGCCTCGGTCTACTCGCCTTTTTTTTGGTTTTTCCACTACAAAAAACAGTCCCTGGGACCTCTACCAGTACTTTTTTTTTAGTACTACCTCAGTCGAGGTTCCAAGCGAGCTGAGGCGATACTAAAGGTGACGGTTGGAAACCTCATACTGCTGGTTGGTCGGAGAGAATCGTCACTTATGACCGCGTTTTTTAGCAACAAGAGGGCGGAGTGTGTTTCCAGAACAAACGTGAACATTTAAAAAAAATCGAGCCGAACACAACCGACAGATTATCCTACTCTCTGCACTATTCTCACTTTTCAACTGTTCGCTATTAGGGGCTTTAGTCGTTCATATTCACACTGTTTACTTTAAAAACAAACAATAGAATATAACAAAAGTTTTTATTTAGCTTTCATAGCGCATCAAACCCTCCCACTTCCCGGTCCTCTGCTCTGCACCCTGTCCGTGTCCCCCCCTGGCTCTGCTTTCCCCCAGATACATCCCAGCGTTGTCATAAGCCTCTCCGTGACTCTCAGACAGAGTATACTAGCCCAGTAGGTCAGAACCAGAGATCTCACCGTTCGGACACGCCCACCCGACGGTCTGCGGCGGCGAGTTCAGCAAAGCGTGGACATGCTCTGAAACCCAAACAGTCACAGCAGACATGTTTTGGTGTGTAATCAGGTTGCTAAAGTTCATGTACTTTATATACGTATAGTAAATACTGACTGCGAGACGCTGAACACATGCAAACGGATCTAACGTTACCAGAAAACTTAACTTACCCTTTTGTGTCGGCGAACAAAAGTCAGGTCGACGTCTGAACTCCTCGGAATTCCCCAACTGCCGTTTTTTTCCAGCGGTGATTTTTGTTGCTTCCTTCAGCTTCTTTTGAAACACAAGTTCATTATGGCTTTGGCGAGTAGCCGACGGTGGCTGTTTGAGTCGCGTTGAAAATTACATCATCACGCGTATCTATGGTGACCGCCACGCTGAGTAGTTACTCACTCTGCAATGGAAAAACTGACGCAGAATGCGGTGAGTCGAGTAGAGGCGAGGCGATGCCGAGGCGAGTTGAGTCCTCTGTTACCAGCAGTGGAAAAACGCATTATTGTAACGTTATTTCGATCGGTAAAGCGCCTCTTCATTTCTGGCCATTATTCTTTTATTACCGTGATCCGCCAGTATGCTTTTTAAATACTTTCTCTTGAATGTATTTATTTTCAACATTTCTCTTCCTTATTTAGCCCTGGTATACATCTAAGGGATCAACCGGTAGTTTCTACCAAACATCTGTGGAAAAAAATCTTAGCGAGTATGCAATTAAAACTGAAAGTCATTTATTGTTACTGAGAATCAGGGTTAACCGAGCGCTTTAACATTTATTTCTAGGATCAGGGGTGTCAAACTCTAATGCACAGGGGCCAAAACCTCAAACCCTTAATGTCGAGGGCCGAACAGGTATAACATTTATTTAACAACTAATTATTGTGTTTTTTAACGATTTATGTCAAAATACAGGAATCATTCCAAAATAATAAATTTCAACTGAAAATTTTTGCCTTCCTAAAAAAATATCCAGTCAAGCAATACATTCAACATCTTGTGCCATGATGGAATATAATAATCTGAAAATGTAAATGAAAAATGTAATTTAAAGTAAAAGTTAAATCATAACAAACATAACGTCATTTCTTGTACTATTATTCCAAGCCTGAGACTTGGAGTCTTTTTCTTTGCAACAGTTGGTTTGTTTGTGGGGTTAGGTCTGTGTTGGGGATTTCTCAGGATGGATGCGTGTTCATCAGTGAGGCAGGCTCCTTGTGACGTTTTGTTACTTTTCATCACGAGAACAGCTGCTCGCACAGATATGTGCGCCAAACATGACAGGATCGAGCCGCATGTTGGCGGAGCTGCGGCATCGCTTCATGAAGGAATCGAGTTGAACTGTGCTGGCCCGCATGTCGTACTTGCCTTCAGTGTCCCTTGCATTGACATTCTATCATCTCCATGTCATTTCTACTTGCGGTTTTCCACTCGCTGCAAAGGTTGCTAAGCACTCGAAATTACTTTTCTGTGCCTCAAAGTCACTGAGCTCCGGGCAAACTCAGTGCGCAGCAAAGGTGGCACTTTGTGAAAAACTGTGTCCCCACGTTCTGGGTTCAGTATTACTTGGCAACAGGAAAGTGAGACAAGTTGCATTGGTGTCTTGTGGTCTCCCATAACGCCGCTTCACTTGAAATGCCTTCACTGCCTCATGCAATCAGTTATTATGTGCTCCCGTCCCTGTAGTTGAAGGTTTGAAAGCGCTAAGATGCGACGTAATGTCAGCCGGAACGCCAACCACATTTCCACTTTTTCATCCCGCAAAACTTGCTCTTTCCCCTACTGTCCATGAACTGGCAGATTTCCTCTCGCAGCTCAAAGTGTCTTTTTGAGAACTTTTCCCGACTCAGCACCGACCTCCGTAGCATACGGTATATCGCCAAACTCGCAATCTATTTTCCCCAGAAGACTGGATTGGCGGTGATTTAAACCGTGGGCTCTGATAAAGTTGACGGTTTGTGTTAACAGTGTGCATCACATGATCCCTTTTGAACTTTAGCACTCAGCGATTCCTGTGTATATGCAGTGATAACTGTCAACTCACCGTCACAGTTCTCCTCCCGCATCTTTGAGCGCATCCTTCCCACCAGTCCATGGTTTCACCACACATCGCAGGTGCGCCATCTGTTGTACGTCCAACAAGTTTTTCCCATGGCAGTCTCATGTCGGTACACTTTGAATACCTTTCCAAATGTCTTTTCTTTCGTTGTCCCGTGCATCGATTTAATGTCCAGTATTTCCTCTGTTACGCCAAATTGGAATCCACTCCACTGGATGAATATCGCCACTGTGCAGTGGCAGTCGCGTAGTATTTCATCCACGCAGGGAGTATGCACAAAATCGTTTTGCTCTCTTCCAACAACTGTTTTTCAATCATTCGCCATCTCACAACCCGATGTAGCAACATTGTTTCCCTGCTGAGGCTTACATTTGCGAATGCTCGCGTTTTACAGGACAAACGACGTCGCACACTTTCATCAACACTTCATCACGAATCCTCCTCTGTAAACTGCCGTCCTGATTTGGCGATCTCTTCGGCCACAATGTTACCGCTTTCCACAGCAGCTTCCCTTTTTGATTTCGCTTTGGTGAAAAACGTCTGCTGTGATGTCCAATTCTTCTTCACTCCCTCTAACTTTTGTAGCTTCTTGTCCTGCGCTCAGGTTTATTAACTTGTCCTCATACTATTTGTCCTCGTAGTGCCTCTAGGTTATACTCCTCATTACGCGCGTTACTCCCCAAGGAGACACTAATTTACCTGCAATTTCAGTAAACATATACTCATTCTCCCACCGGCTTTGAAAGATTCGGTTTTCAAAATCAATTTTTCTCTTGGCCATTGTTGTGGTCCAGCTTTGATTTGATATTAGCGTTGTAGACCGCGAACTTGAACTGCGGCTTGCCGTTGGCGGCAATTGCACTGCATCATGGG
>NC_045734.1:30680922-30680994 GCF_008692095.1 Etheostoma spectabile
TGGGGCGTCATATCACAGGGCCATTAACAACAGATATAGCCTATACAATGATCACGCGGGCCGGATATAATT
>NC_045734.1:30681004-30681087 GCF_008692095.1 Etheostoma spectabile
CCGGATGTGGCCCACGGGCCTTGAGTTTGACACATGTGTTCTAGATTAAACAAATTTTTGCAAAATGTTAAAAGTTAGGAGTT
>NC_045734.1:30681097-30681309 GCF_008692095.1 Etheostoma spectabile
GTTCTAAATAGTTTAGAACATTAACAGCGGTGTAAACGGAACAATATTTATACGTATTGTCCTTTATTTTGAAATGTGTTATACTGATTGACCAGTCATGAGTGAGGAAGTGAATGTGTGAAGGGTCCGTGTATGTTTTGGTCATTCTGTTTTTATTTCATGAACAGGTATTAAAAAACAAAAAACGAGTGGTTATTTGATTTTCGTTTTAA
>NC_045734.1:30681323-30681636 GCF_008692095.1 Etheostoma spectabile
AATTGAAATACAAAGCATTTTTCCTTTTCATGGTCAAAAACGGATGAGCGAAATTTAATTTTCTATTTCATACAACAAAACATATAATCACTAGAAAAAACAAACGATAAAGGGCTTGTTTTTTCATAGTTTCGGACCGGATGTTTTGTCGCAAAAGGGCCAATGAGACTGATGCCGCCGTGTAGTGTTAAGAGGCTGCTTCACGTGTAACGCTCACCTAGCTAGCTAGCTAGCTAGCTAAAAATTGTTACTTTCTATGTTAGATAGAAATGGACCAGTACATAGTTTTCAGGAACAATAAACGAGTGTGTCT
>NC_045734.1:30681646-30690783 GCF_008692095.1 Etheostoma spectabile
AGAAGACATGACTGGAGAAAAACTTAGTCGCATATTTCAGGTAAAAAATACCTATGTTCTCTAGGCTATGACATCAGTCTCTGAGGGTTAGCCTGTTAACCTGGCCCTAGATGAGCTGTTTTGTTAGGCTAACGATCGTTAATCGTTAGCCTAATTTAAACGTCATTTAGACATTTAGAATTTGGAAAAGTTTTACTCTCAGCATTCACTGAAGAAAATACACTGAGTGGTTTTGTAATGTACACTTTCTTTACAGGTCTCAACTCGTAGTCTGTACCTAACTAACGATGCAAATGTGGCATTGTTTCCGGGAGCCTCTGGCGTGTTCAGCTCATTCGACCTTGAGAGAGGTCATTATGAGGTTCACGGTGAGGACGAGGACGCCTCATCAGCTTCAACTAATGTTAGCACGGGCCAACGTTTCGCATTCATGCGAACACCTTCGACTACTGCGAGTTCAACTTTCTCAGCCTCCCCCAGAACAGTCAGTAAAACATTTCAAAGGTAATGTTGTCCTAAATTGGTTGTTAAATAACAGTCGTATGATTTAATATTTTAAAATGTTCTAATTGGTTGACAGGATAGAAATAAATAAACATGTAAATGTAATATCATTAAAAAACACCCATAGTTATTTAACATTTGATATGCTCATATCAACTACAGTTACCATTCTTTGTCTCCTTTGTAGCTGTTGTGCAATAACATTGAATAGTACTTTCGCATTTCATTTACATTATGTACATTCATTTTCCCCCTGACTCTGTCAAGTGGCAATATGGTTATTGTTAGTAACAAAATACATGACCATTAACCATTGCCAGGTTTATAAATGACCTGTGTGTGTCATATCAATTATTTTGATATTCTTCCAGATCACTGTACCTGGCTGAGCTCATGGTGGGAGGTTGATTCCCAGCAGAATGGTGGTGGTCAGGTTTTTGGAATGTAAGGCTAATCTTCAAGGGATCATAGGAAAAGTACAAGATGCCATTGGAAGCTATGACCCAAAATCCCACAAAATTAGCACAATATACAAAAATCAAAGGTATATACAATTAAATGGCCAACATTTTAACCCTGCAATGACTATTAATCACATTAAACACAATCAAAGATCATAAATAATTATCAACCCTAATCTCAATGCCCCAGTCCTAGAAATTGCACAGCAAGAATTGCAACATCTACACAAAGTAACTTGTGATATGAGATTCTCTGTCAAGTGTTTTCCATGAACAATTTTGTGACTATTTGTATGAGGCCTATATTGGCCAAAACATCTTAAGTTACTCCTACACCTATGAAATTTACAGAACATCAGGAAATTGGGACCAGAAGGCAGCTTTATTTGTATAGCCCACATTTCAGAAACAGGAGGCATTCAAAGTGCTTTAACCAAAATCAGTTAACCAGAGAAAAACACAAGTATGTGTTAAAATCATAAGCCATTAAAAAACGCTGTGGTGTCTTTAAAAAACACATGCATATAGACAGTTAAACAATAGATCACATAAACAACACAAGAGAAAGAGTTCAGGAAGCCATAAGAAATTTAGATAGAAATGCCAGCGTCATTTAAGCAAAGCCAGCATAAATAAAAAGAAAGGTCTTCAGCCCTTGATTTAAAAGAATGAGAGTAGCAGGCGAATCTACAGGTTTCTGGGAGTTATTCCAGATATGCTGGAGCATAGAAGAAACCGATGAAAGCTGCTGCACCCTGTCTTAGTCTGACTCTCTGGGTACAGACAAGTAGACCTGTCCCAGATGACCCTGAGAGGTCTGGCAGAGGTCATAGTGTGTAGCACAGCCATCAGAAACGTATTTTGGCACCCCCTAAACCGCTTAAAATGTGATTTATAAACTAAAGCAAGAGAGTGACTTTGAAATCAATTCTTTGAGACACAGGAGCCAGTGTAAATAAAGACATTCAGAACTGGAGCTGAGGTGATCACCGTCTCTTGCGTCTTAGTCGAGCGACCGAGCAGCTAGCTAGTTCTGAATCAGCCACTCAGCTCCTGTTATGATTGCATTGTTTAGGGAGACCTGGTAAAAGAACAACGTTACAGTAGTCAAGTCCTACTGAGATAAAGGCGGCGGTATGGACAAGTTTTTCCAAATCATGTGAAACATACGTCTTTAACCCGTCGATTATATTTCTTTTACAAGCGTCGATAGTCAGGCTGACTTTGATAAACTGTCTTAATGTGGCTGTTAAGTTCAGGTCTGAGATGTCCATGACTACACCCAGATTTCTGGCCTTTTGTACTCCCTTGTTTTTAACAGGAAGATGTTGAAGTGAGCCGCACGCAGACTTTTAATCGTTCTCTCTTGCCAGCGCAAAAACAACCACCTCAAGTTTTTACCTCTCCATTTAATTTCAGAAAGCAACCCCCCCCCCCCCCAATGTTCGGGCACATCCAGTCCGTTAATTTGTTCGAATTGGCACTTTCCAGTCAGCTTTTTGTAATGGGGACTATTAGTAACCTGCGCCCCGATCAAGGTTATGTAATGTGCTGTGCTACGTCCGCCGATAACTATGGAAATTATTTTGTTATGGTTCTCCATAATCTGCGGTCCAGTGGAGCATTAGATGTTAAACAGAAGAGGCCCCCAGAATAGAGCCTTAGGGAGAAATCCACAAGTCAGTATTGTATGCTTGGATGTATATTACCTTATTGTCACAAAAGATAATCCTTCAATGTAAGTAAGCGTTTACAAAACAGTGAGTACCTGAGCCAGAAAGTCCTACCCAGTTTTCCAATCGCGTTTAGTAATACTTAGTTATCGTGGCTCGACCGTGTCAAATGCAGCACTGAAGCATCAAGTAATACTAAGATTGAAATTTTAGCCACTATCATGTGTTAAGGTGCGATGTCATATAAAAACTTTAGACGAGAGCATCTCAGTGCTGTGGCGTGCGAAGTCGCGAAACCCGACCTGAAAGGTATCAAACTAAAATATGCAACCATAAAAGATGCATTTTCCAAATTAAGTACCCTCAGTCTCCTGCTTTTTACTTAGCATTGTAATTGATAAAGAATGCTTACAATTCCTGCACACACAAATACTTTGCATCCTGTATAGAAAAAGTATAGTCATTAAGTGTGCAGAATGCGTCTATAACATGCTCAGGAGATGGGAAATAACTCCTACTCAAAATATGTTAATTTGAAGCATAGATTAAAAAAAAAAGTTATTGCTGAGATTTATATGTACTATTTTCAAATTTCTTTCATATAAACATACACAGTCTTCAGCTATACCTCTGCCGTTCTCAGAAGTCCAAGATCTTGTTTCCTCTAGGCCGTCAGTCGAGGATGCGTATGAATCCTCTGTTCAAGGGGCTGTCATTGACTTGGTTTTGGTCATACCAGGCACATAACAGAAGCCTCAAATTCCGAGAAACGCACAGTCAGTGTTGTGCTAGGCTCAACATCGCCATCAACGCCCCTCAGCCAATGAAGATGGTCCTGCTATATTGATTAATAGACACAATTATTGTACTCAGTTGTTTAGGCCCATATTCATAATACAGCTATCAATATGCCCATACCATGGAATTTATGCATAAGATTCTACAGTGACTGATAACATAATGTAAACATTCCAGTGAAAGCTCATTCTTCTGCCAGATATATAGCCTCAGTGTAAATTCTTTCAGGAAGACCTAACTTTTAATCGGGGGCCACTCCTAAATCCTAAATGGTACTTTTGCACGGGATGTCTATTTACAAAGAACTTTGTACATTTTATGGGAGTGGTACAATATATCATATTTGACACTGATAATATTTCAATCAGTGAGAGACATGTTTGCAGATAAGATTAAGTCACACTGTGATAAATGTATAAGTCTTGCATGTAGTTATAGCCTACCATGAACAAAGCAGAGGCATTGCCTCCGGATCACAACTGCTAATCGTATAAACAGGACTCCTTAATATTGGTGGGTTGCTAAGTTTGATTCGTCACCTTGAATGGTTTTGTCAGATGGTAGCTCGTGGATTGCGTGAACCGGTCAGTGTATGTTTGTCCGTTCATCGATTTCCTTTCCATGAACAGGTATTAAAAAACAAAAAAACGAGTGGTTATTTGATTTTTGTTTTACAAATACAAAATTGAAAATTAAATAAAAGCATTTGTCTCTTTTCATGGTCACAAAAACGGATGAGCGGAAATTAAAAAAAATTCATTTTAATTTTCTATTTTCATAAAATCAACACATGAATCAATAAAACAGAAACCCCCCGCAAAAAAAGAAAAAAAAAAAAAGCAAAGGCCTTGTTTTTTCATATTCTCAGACAGGATAGCTTTCATGCAGTGGCCAAGAAACCATTTCGCCCGCGACAACGGAAAACAGTCTAATTGCTGGGTCTAACTGATGTACAGCCGTTGCTTTTAGCCCACGCTAAAATGGCTTGGATCCATACTCTGATGTAATTTTAGACATGGCGAAACAAGGCCGTCATCTGGCAGAAATCTCTGCAGCATACAACAGGAAAGTAGGGGAGCCAGGAGGATTTCTGCCAAGAAATGTGCGGAGATTTTGCCCGCCCTGAAAATGGCTCAAGCTTGATGGGGACTCCCAGACGCACATTTGGCACGTTGGATGGGTGGCCAAAAGCTATACCGGGTATGAACCTGCTTCAATATTTTCGTTTGGGTGCCTAGCTGATTGTTGGCTGTGTGTGTGGCTGTTGTAGTGTGTGTGGAGTGTGCTTGATGTGTGTGTGTGTGGTGTGAGTGAGAGAGGCAGAATGGTATGGACGAACGTGATTAAAAAAGAGTAGGCCTACTTGCCATACACAAAACAGCACTATAATCCCTATCACGCACAGAACACCATATTGCATTGTCTATTATTCATGATAAACATATCAGCTAATATGCCCATTGTGGAATATTAAAATCATGTTTTAATTTGATTATTTTTTTTCTGGACGCTGACCCACAATGAAAGAAGGATGTTAAAGGCGGCTTATATTGCCATGAAAGCCGCAGATGAATGAACTGCTGAAGACACGAATTGCGATCAATGCTCAGCAACTATCTATCAGCCTTACATGAAGCAAGACGTAAGGTATGTACAGCTCTCAGCCGTAACCATTTTATATCATTCAAACTTTGATTTAATGTGGAGTGTTTAGTTGCTTTAATTGTCAATATTTATTATGGATATAGATAAAATTATATCTGTCACAGTATATGTATATAATGTGATTGGCTTCCTCTTTTCAGGGTGCCCGCCAATCTCAACCCCACACCATATCAAGCTGACTACATGGGCTCACAAGGTCTTTGAACCTACCAATATGAAAAACTGCTATGTTTGAGGGCGTTCCCATGTTTTAGCCATCATGGCCTTAAGCAAAAGGTCGTTAGGTCATTCTACAATGCCTATTAAAACAATACAACCTGCCATTTATGAAGATTTTTCCAGGTACTAGCAATGTTCTTTGCAGCGGCATAAAGCGTTATACGTCAATTTCTTCAAGACAGGTTTGTTGGCAATTTTATCAATATTATGATATGAGACAGAAATGGTACTGGGAAATTGATAGGGTTGTTTGTAATAACCATGACATGACATACGTGCAAGTCTCTTTTAGGATTGTACAGTAATGAGCATGAGATTCAATCACATTTTTCACTAGTCATTTACCTTGAACCCACTTATCAAATTAAATTATGCTTTTCAGAAATTGGATGAGGAAACGCGTGGACTGCGCCTGCCAAACTAATGTAACATAATAACAAATGCTCCCAAAATAAATTAAGATCCTATCCCTTAAATAGTTGTAAAATATTGCATTTAGTCAATATGTCTATGTATAATGACATTGCTGGGAAATCGACATTAGTTAGGGACCGTCTATTATAGTGTGAATAAATTATTTGATATAATGAAGCCATCTGAAAAGTTTTGCACAAATTAAAACTATACTACTGCCACATCAATAGGACCTGCAATACTATAACCTAATGGATGTCAGGGGCAGACAGGTGCGAAGATGAATCATGGAAAGGAGTTTTATTGACACTATTCATGCAGGAGACGCTAGCTCATCTCATCGCCACAATCAGGAGAGAAGACCTTTATTGTACGACTTCATCCACCAAGGGCTACAGTTCAATTGTTTGTAGGTGGTTGCTCAGAACACACTACTTGTACTGAAATACATTATTGTATGATTAATTTGAGTTTGCTCACAGCAAATTCTAAATTTAGGCGTTAAACATAAGCTGTAACTTTTGGCCAAAGAGCCAGCCTTTTTCTTTTTTTAAATGCTGGTTATGGTTACAGCTTCAACAATAAACTAGCTGCGGAAGCGAACCACATTAGGCAGTTGATATCCACTAACTTTAGATTGTAGTGACTTCACGAGCCTTGTTTTTTGATGAGGATCCTCCGATTTGGAAACCCGAAAACGTTTACTTTTAAGCACTGAAATGGTACGACTAAATTTGACTAGATCAGCGGTCAATTTGCCATGTCCAGTTATAGGTGGACGGTATGTGTTATGTAAGTATAATGACAACTGAGGTTGTAAGTAAATATACAGATTTCCATCTCCATTTAAACATATTTAAGCAATGGGACTTAAATATTGTATCAAGTTTCTTTACCCACCCACAAAGAACAAATGACTGACAAATTGTTTGTGGCAATTTTGAACCATGTAGGTTGAACCAGTCATGGCCTGAGTGTGAAACAACGTGTCAATTATCCACTGAAGACAGCGCCTTCTGCAGTTGGTGGATATAAGAGGAACTAGACATGGAAGACAACAACTTGTGTAGATGCATGGATTCTCATGAGCTTGAGTCATGGAATGCTCACAGAATTCCAGGTAAATAATATAACAGTGCCGCAAGATTTAAAATAATTACAACAGAAATTCACAAGTTTTAAGACGTAACAGTATGATTCTTTTTATTTTACAGGTAAAGCCGTTACCGGATAAGAGGATAATTTGGCCCTGCCAGTGGGTGTCCAAAAAAAAGTAACCACAGGAGCTGCTTGCCCTCATTCAGTTGAAGCAGCAGACCTCTTCAGAGAACAGCTGGATCTTCACTGAAACCCATTCTACTTTTGGAGTTGATCCATTTTTAACTGAACAGGACAAACTTGCAGGGTCGGAGAATTCAGTTTGCCAGAGAAATATCAGACATTGTTCAAACTTGTTCTCTAGAGCAGTAACAATGATTTTGCCTCCATACAAAGAGGCGTTGCTCTATCTCGTAACAATAACTCAGCGTAATGTGGTGAAAAAACATTTGCATCTATTGAACTACAGAATGTAAATTACTGACAAGAGCAATGACTTGGTAGCAATGGGTGTTTGGTACACAACTGTTAAATCAGTTAAAACAGTGATGTCTATAAGAACAGAATAGTCACATTTTCAACCAAAAAACAATTTCACGTCACTTTGTACAAGAACTCTCGTGAATGAACCAAGTAAAACACATTATGTTAAGTGTGATTTATTAAAACAAACAGCACTGTCAACAAACAGAAGTATGCCCCTATTGTCGACGTATAACAGTGCGAAGACATCTTACTCCCTTCCAAACAAGATCTCACAACAGTAAAGTCTCTCTACAGCGCATTAACTGAAGTATGTTGTGCTGAGTTTACCGTGAACAACCTTGTACTCCTGTGTTTTATTTTTGTAACATTATACCATGAGCTGTTACAAAAAGGTTGCATCAGTAGATGCAGTTAAGTTTGTCGATGAGACAGCTGATCTGGGTAGCGAATGTAAAAAATGATTTGTATTGGAAATCTCAAATTCTGTCACACTAAATAAAATGGATCCAGAATTATCTTTCATGTGGGACAATCATATTGCATACTCTACTAACTACAAACAACACAGCGAATCCTTGGCTTGATGGTCGTAGACTGTGTGTTGATTAGGATGACTCTCTGAGTGGCAGCCCAGGTTGGTGAGCCCTATGATTGCTGCAGTGACATACTGGTAGGCTCTGGGATGTCAGTACAAGCTCTTCTAATTTTCTCAGGATGACTCTCCATACTGCGGGTTCGCATCTTTTCGGCTGTTACAAGGGAAAAAATGTTAATAAATATGTACTGGTTGTTTTATTGCAGCTTTGGTTGACTGTGGTGGGGTGGAAGCCTAACCTTTTGTTTGAAAAAGTTAGAAAAGGGGAAAGAAACAACAACTTAATAACAAAAGCAAGGGTTTTATTTATGAATGTAGCTTGGCAAAGTCAGGGCAGCTACTTATGTAATTCATCTGTTCAAAACAAGACACTTGTCTAACACAAAACAAAAAAGCAGAGGGTTGGGGATGAGCTCAAATTCTATCTCAGATTATTGGACTAAATAAAAAAAAGTTGACAGGCTCTCAGACACCCTGATAGCCAAATAAATCTCTGGCCCAAACATTATAGAAGTCACTGTACAAAAGTGGATAGGGTAGGCCAACGGGTTGATTAAAAAAAAAAAAAAAATGTAATAGTCACAATAGTAACAAAAGGCAAGAGTAAGTGTACATTAACATTTAAAAACACAATGCATTTCAATGTTTGTACAAAAAAGATTAATATTATAGTTTAAAGTAACATGTCAACACGTTGGGACTTTAGCTTATTCACTGTTTCCCCCAGATTATTATTTTGTCACTTATTGGAAGCAGGGAGAGAGGAAGATGGAGTTACCCCAGGATCTGTGCCTAAGCTAGGCTATGCAGGTGGGGCCGTCAGACAGGTTGAGACACACGCACAGAGATGAAAATGCGTATATTATCACCTTATCTAACTTGCGTCTGGATACGGTGAATAAGACAAGTCCCAATAAGTCACTAGATGTTCCTTTAAGAGATTACATCAGTAGCCCTCCTTTTTTTAACCCTGCAACTCCTGGAACTTCCTGATCTTGCACAGCAAGAATCTTCTGTGCATCCTCTGTTCCAGTAGTGTGCCAAACTTTGAATAGGTGTGGAAACCGGAAAACAACCATACAACTAGGTGGAGTGGTTCAGTCATGTGAATTATGTATATTAATCTTCAAGAAAGTAAATGATCACCCACGGTTGTTCCATTCAGACTACCAAAATTAGCATTACCCGAGGGCATCAGTCATGTACCATAGCGCCAGCCATAGC
>NC_045734.1:30690808-30691087 GCF_008692095.1 Etheostoma spectabile
AACACAGTGACTTATTGGGACTTTGTCTTATTCACCGTATCCACCAGAGTTAGATAAGTCTATATATACCATTTTCATCTCTGTGCGTGTGTCAACTCTGTCTGACTGCTTAGCCTAGCTTAGCACAGATCCTGGAGGTAACCCGTTCCATTTAGCCTACTGCTCCCAATAAGTGACAAAATAATAATCTGGTGGAAACAGTGAATAAGCTAAAGTCCCATCGTGTTGACATGTTACTTTAAACAATAATATTAATCTTTTTTGTACAAACATTGAAAT
>NC_045734.1:30691112-30694772 GCF_008692095.1 Etheostoma spectabile
GCATGGTTTTTAAATGTTAATGTACACCTAGTCCTACCTTTTTAAATTTAAATTTTATTTTTTATTTTTTTTAATCAACCCGTTGGCCTACCCTATCCATTACCACTTCTGTACAGTGACTTCTATAATTTTGGGCAGAGATTTATTTGGCTATCAGGGTGTCTGAGAGCCAGTCAACTATTTTATTTAGTCCAATTAATCTGAGATAGAATTTGAGCTCATACCAGTCCTCTGCTGTTTTGTTGTTGGTTAGACAAGTGTCTTGTTCGAGGAAAAAGTGAATACATAAGTAGCTGCCCTGACTTTGCCAAGCTACATTCATAAATAAACCTGCTTTTGTTATTTTAAGTTGTTGCGCGACAGGCTCCCAAGATGTCTAACTTTTTCAAACAAAAAGGTTAGGCTTCCACCACACCACAGTCAAACCACAAGCGCAATCAAACAACCATTACATATTTATTAACATTTTTCCCTTCCCTAACGCCGAAAAAGATGGATGAAGCTGAAGGTATTGGAGCGGTAACTGAGAAATTAGAAGAGCTTGTCTGGCATCCAGCAGCCTACCCAGATGTCACTGCAACTATCAGCCCGTGCTCACCAACCTGGTATGGGCAATCAGAGAGTCATCATGTCATACACAGTCCTTACAACCGATCAAGGCAAGGATACTGCTGTTTTGTTTGTTATGAGTGTATTGCAAAAGATAGGCCCCTAATGAAAAGATAATTCTGGATCCATGATGTTATTTGTTCTGCTGAAAGAATTTCGAAGATTCTAAATACAAATAATCTTCTTGAACATTCTCTACCAAGATCAGCTGTACTCGCATTGAACAACAATTAACTGCATCTACTGATGCAAACTTTTTTGTAACAGCTCATAGTGTAAGTTACAAAAACAAAGATCTGTAATCGTTTAAACACTAAAGTTGCTCACTGTCAGTAAAAATTAATAACATATTCAATTCAATACATCACGAAAACCTTTGAGGGACAGAGGGAAATAAAGGAGAAAGACCAATATTTAGTTTTAGAGTCATCGAGGAGCCAGTCTTCAACACTGAGTTGCGAAAGCATTATGGGTTGCAAAACATGTGGAACAGTGGCAGGAGGACGTCTGTGCAATGTGCAAAAGCAGAGAGAACCAGCAGGCAACAAACTACTTCAAGTTAATGGTTGCAAGGCATTTCTGTTCTAAGATCCCCTTTTTGAAGAGGAGGAAGATTTGCACTGTATAATCACAAAGAGGCACAGTTGTGTTTACGTTTGTTTTATCAATTCAATGTGTCGGTCAGAGTCTTGTACAGTGATGTGAAATTGTTTTGTGAAACTGGGACTACGGTTCTTATAGACATCACGGTTTTACTGATTAAACAGTTGTTACCAACGCACACCCATTGCTACCAAGTTCATAGCTCCCCGCTCACACGCTAACACCTTTACCTTTACTGTAGTTCAATCACGCAGCACAAGGGTTTACAATTGCATTGCGTTGAGTTATGTTATGATGATAGAGCAACGCATCTGTATGGAGCAAAGTCAGTCTGTTGATCCGATTAGGAGACAAGTTTGAAAGTCTGAATATTTTCTCTGCAAACCTGATTATCGCCCGGCAAGTTTGCTGTTCGTTACAAATGGATCAATCCAAAAGTAGAAGTGGGTTGTCAGTGAAGATCCAGCTGTTCTCTGTAACGGTAGCGATTCCAACTGAAATGAGGCAACAGTCTGGGTATTTTTTTTGGCACCCACTGTCAGCCAAATTATCCGCGGTATACCTTGTACCTGTAAAAAAACAGCAAAACTACTGTTAGTCTTAAAACTTGTGAATGTCGTTGTAATTATTTAATCTTGCAGCATGGTGTATATTACTGGCATTTGTGAGCATTCCATACTCAACCATTCTCGTAAGACCAATCTGGCACAACTGGCCAGTCAGGATGGAACACAGTATCTGGACAAGGTTGTCTTCCATGTAGAGTTCCTCTTGACCACCAAATGCCGACAGGGCGTCTTCAGTGGAGAATTGACACGATGTTCACATCAGGCCAGACGGTTCAACTACATGGTTCTAAAATTGCACGATGTCAGTCAATTTGTTTGGGGGTTAAGAAAAAATTGATACAATATTTAAGTTTCCCATGGCATAAAATATGTTTGATTATGGAGTGGAAATGTGTACTTACCAAATCCGTGTCAATTATACTTACATAAACATACGCCATATAACCGGACAGCAAATTGACCGCTGATATAGTCATTAGTGGTACCAGGAGTTCTGATTAAAGAACCTTTTCACAATGGAATCACACAAAAAACAAGGTATGAAAATAACTACAATCTAAGTTTGGAAAACTCCAATGTGGTTCCTCTGCAGTATTAGTGTTGAGCTGTGACCACATTTAAAAAAGAAAAGCTGCTCTTGGCAAAAGTTAAAGCTATGTTTACCCTAAAAAGTTTAGAATTTGCTGCTGAAAGCAAACTCAATAGTAATCATGCATCAATGTCTACAGTACAAGTGTTGTGTTCGAAGAACAACAAAACGATTGAACTGTACCCTTGTGGATGAAGTCTGAATAAGGTATTCGCTCTGATTGTGGCGATGAGATGACAGCAGCTCCTGCATGAGGGGTCAAATAAAAACTCCTTTCAATGATTATCTCGCACTGGTCCACAGCATAGTACTGCGGCCTATTGGATGGAAGAGTGGGTTTTAATTTGTGCAAAAACTTTCAAGCGCATTATCAATAATTTATTCACACATAATACGGTCCATAAAAAGGTAGATTTCAAAGGCTCCTGGTCTTTAGACATATTGACTAATATGCCATTTTTACAAACTCTTTAAGGGATAGTCTTAAGTTATTTGGGAACATATTTGGTAGTTGTTACATTATTTGCAGCCTCTCGTTGCTTCTCCAATTTCTGAAAAAGGCATAATTTAATTGATAAGTGGGTTTAGGTAAATGACTAGTGAAAAAATGTGGGGGTGATAACATGCACACACGGTAAAACCCAAAAGAGGACGAATTATGGTCAGATCATGGTTATTACAATACCCAAGTCTTCAAGACCATTTATAGTCGTCATCTAGGCCATAATGTTAATAAAGTGCCAACAAAACACGTCTGAAGGAAAATTACATAAATTAGTGCCCGCAAAGAAAGCATGGCTATTACTGAAAAACCATCTTCATAAATGGCAAGGTTGTTTTTATAGGCAGTAGAATCACCAACGACCTTTTGCTGAAGACATAATGGCCTAAACCATGGGTAACCCCAAACATAGCAAGTTTGTCATTTTGGTCCAAATGAACCTTGTGACCCATGTAGTCAGCTTGATATGGTGTGGGGTTGAGATTGCGGGCACCCTAAAAGAGGAAGACATACATTTATACAATACTGTGGACAGTATATATGATCTGATACTAACTAAATAGCGACAATTAAACAACCACACAAAACAACCACCACAAAATTCCACAAGTTGATGACCTATAAAATGTTAAGGCTGAGACTGTAACATACTGACGTCTGGCTTATTGGGTAAGGAGTGATGTATGAATTTAAAACAACCAGTACATATTTATTAACATTTTTTCCCTTGTAACAGCCGAAAAGATGATGAAGCTGCAGGTATTGGAGAGGTCACTGAGAAATTAGAA
>NC_045734.1:30694782-30694884 GCF_008692095.1 Etheostoma spectabile
TGGCATCCCAGAGCCTACCAGATGTCACTGCAACTATCAGCGAGCTCACCAACCTGGCTGCCACTCAGAGAGTCATCCTAAATCATACACAGCTACAGACCA
>NC_045734.1:30694923-30695160 GCF_008692095.1 Etheostoma spectabile
TATGCAATAGATATTGCCCCACATGAAAGATAATTCTGGATCCATTTTATTTTGTGTGACAGAATTTGAGATTTCTAAATACAAATAATCTTTTACATTCTCTACCCAAGATCAGCTGTCTCATTGACAACAATTAACTGCATCTACTGATGCAAACCTTTTTGTAACAGCTCATAGTGTAATGTTACAAAAACAAAGTGTAATGTTTAAACACTAAAGTTGTTCACTTGTTCAGTA
>NC_045734.1:30695177-30695337 GCF_008692095.1 Etheostoma spectabile
TTCAATACATCACGAAAACTTTGAGGACAGACGGGATAAATGAGAAAGACAAATATTTAGTTTTTTAGAGTTCATCGAGGAGCCAGTCTTCACACTGAGTTGTCGAAGCATTATTGGTTGCAAAACATGTGGAACAGTGGCAGGAGACGTCTGTGCACTG
>NC_045734.1:30695347-30695485 GCF_008692095.1 Etheostoma spectabile
AGAGAGAACACAGCAGGCAACAACATACTTCAAGTTAATGGTTTGTCAGAGGCATTTTCTGTTCTAAGATCCCTTTTTGAAGAGGAGTAAGATTTTGCACTTTATACTCACAAATAGGCATGTTGTGTTTACGTTTGT
>NC_045734.1:30695571-30695810 GCF_008692095.1 Etheostoma spectabile
CATCACTGTTTTACTGATTTAAACAGTTGTTACCAAACACCCATTGCTACCAAGTCATCGCTCTTGTCAGTAATTTACATTCTGTAGTTCAAATAGAGCAAATGGTTTTCACACATTGCGTTGAGTTATTGTTATGAGATAGAGCAACGCCTCTTTGTATGGAGCAAAGTCATTGTTGACCGCTCTAGAGAACAAGTTTGAAATGTCTGAATATTTCTCTGCAAACTGATTCTCGACTG
>NC_045734.1:30695846-30695994 GCF_008692095.1 Etheostoma spectabile
CAAAAGTAGAATGGGTTGTCAGTGAAGATCCCAGCTGTTCTCTGTAAAGGTCTGCTGCTTCAACTGAATGAGGCAACAGCTCCTGTGGTATTTTTTTGGACACCCACTGGCAGCCAAATTATCCGGTATACCTTTACCTGTAAAATAA
>NC_045734.1:30696242-30696333 GCF_008692095.1 Etheostoma spectabile
GACACGATTGTTCACCTCAGGCCAGACTCGTTCAACTACATGGTTCTAAAATTGCCACAACGATTCGTCAGTCAATTTGTTCTGGTGGGTT
>NC_045734.1:30696343-30696627 GCF_008692095.1 Etheostoma spectabile
AAAAATTGATACAATATTTAAGTCCCATTGCATAAAATATGTTTATTATGGAGATGGAAATGTGTACATTTACCAACTCAGTTGTCATTATACTTACATAAACATACTGTCCATCTAACTGGACATGCAAATTGACCGCTGATCTAGTCAATTTAGTTTTACCAGTTCTGCTTAAAAGAACCTTTTCCCAAATGGACTCACACAAAAAACAAGGCTCATGAAATAACTACAATCTAAAGTTTGGATAAACTCCAATGTGGTTCCTTCTGCAGTAGTTTAGTGTT
>NC_045734.1:30696676-30696844 GCF_008692095.1 Etheostoma spectabile
AGCTATGTTTACCCTAAAATTTAGAATTTGCTGCTGAAGCAAACTCAATAGTAATCATGCAATCATGTATACAGTACAAGTAGTGTGTTACTGAAGCAACCACACAAACTATTGAACTGTACCCTTGTGGATGAAGTCTGTAAATAAGGTCTTCTCTCCTGATTGTGG
>NC_045734.1:30696869-30697214 GCF_008692095.1 Etheostoma spectabile
TAAAGCACTCCTCATGAAGGGTCAAATAAAACTCCTTTCCATGATCTACTCGCACCTGGTCCCCATCCCATTAGGGACTTCAGGCCTATTGATTTAAATCGTGGTTTTAATTTTGTGCAAAACTTTTCAAGCTTCATTATACAAATAATTTATTCACACTATAATACGGTCCATAACAATGTAGATTTCAAGCCCTGGTCATTTAGACATATTGACTAAATGCAATATTTTACAACTCTTTAAGGGATAGTCTTAATTTATTTGGGAACAATATTTGTTATTTTGTTACATTATTTGCAGCCTCTCTTTTCTCTCCAATTTCTGAAAAGCATAATTTAATTTGAT
>NC_045734.1:30697224-30697294 GCF_008692095.1 Etheostoma spectabile
AAGGTAAATGACTAGTGAAAAATGTGTGATTGAACCATGCTCACACTGTAAAACCCAAAAGAGACTGCAC
>NC_045734.1:30697304-30697412 GCF_008692095.1 Etheostoma spectabile
TCATGGTTATTACAATATCCAAGTCCAAGACCATTTATAGTCTCATATCATAATGTTAATAAAATTGCCAACAAACACTGTCTTGAAGAAATTACATAACCTTTAGTG
>NC_045734.1:30697422-30698227 GCF_008692095.1 Etheostoma spectabile
ACATTGGCTATTACCTGAAAACATCTTCATAAATGGCAAGGTTGTTTTTCATAGGCATTGTAGAATCACCAACGACCTTTTTGCTGAAGCCATCAATGGCTAAAACATGGGTAACCCCAAACATAGCAAGTTTTTCATTTTGGTCCAAATGAACCTTGTGACCCATGTAGTCAGCTTGATATGGTGTGGGGTTGAGATTGCGGGCACCCTAAAAGAGGAAGACAATCACATTATATACATATACTGTGGACAGTATATTTGATCTTATACAAACTAAATATCGACAATTAAACAAACACTAAAACAACACACATAAATTCCACAAGTTTGATGATATAAAATGTTAAGGCTGAGACTGTAACATACCTGACGTCTTGCTTCATGGTAAGGCTGATGTATAGTTCTGAGCATTGATCCAATTCGGGTCTCAGCGGCAATCACTCCTTTCATGGCAAGATACCCCTTTAATATCCTTCTTCCATATGTGGGTCCTAACTAGAAAATAACAAATTAACATGATTTTAATATTCCACAATCATATTAGCTGATATGTTTATCATGAAAATAGGTATGCAATATGCATGTGGGTGTTCTTGTGATGGGATTTATAAGTGCTGTTTATGTGTATGCAAGTAGGCCTACTCTTTTTTCAATCACTCTCTCCATCCATTTCTCTCACTCACACACACACACACATACACACACGCGCACGCACGCACACACGCACAAATCAGTAGCAAAAGGAAAATATAGCAGGTTCATACCTCGGAAATAGCTTTTGCCACCTCCAACTCCAAATGTGCGT
>NC_045734.1:30698237-30702538 GCF_008692095.1 Etheostoma spectabile
CATCAAGCTTGAGCCATTTTCAGCGCAAAATCTCTTCACATTTCTTGCAGAAAATCCTCTTGCGTCCCCACTCTCCTGTTGTATGTGTGCAAAGATTTCTGCAGATGACAGGCCTTGTTTCACCATGTCTAAAATCACATCAGAGTATGGATCCAAAGCCATTTTAGCGTGGACTAAAGGCAACGCTGGTAACGTTACACCAGCAATTAGACTGTTTTCGCACGAATGTTCTTGCCGTATGAAAACATCCGGTCCGAGAATACGAAAAAAAAGGGATTTTTTCTTTTCTGTTTTTCTTTTCTTTTCTTCTTGTTTCTGTTTTCTAGTGATTATATGTTTTGTTGTATGAAATAGAAAATGAAAATCAATTTTTTTTTTTTTATTTCGCTCATCCGTTTTTGACCATGAAAAGGAAAAATGCTTTGTATTTCAATTTTCAATTTTGTTTTTCAAACCGAAATTCAAATAACCACTCGTTTTTTGTTTTTTAATACCTGTTCATGAAATGAAAATCGAATGACCAAAACATTCAGGGGTTGTTGTTTTTTTGGTGTCTCTCTCTCTCTCTCTCCCTCCCTCCCCATCTCTTGTCCACCTGGTCATGTCTCTCTCTCTCTCTCTCTCTCTCCAGCCCACCTCCGCTAGACAGTGGGATGGTCATGTCTCTCTCTCTCTCTCTCTCTCTCTCTCTCATATCCACCTCCGCTAGACAGTGGGATGGTCATGTCTCTCTCTCTCTCTCTCTCTCTCTCTCCCTCCCTCCCCTTCTCTTGTCCACCTCCCCTAGACAGAGGGATGGATATTGCTCTCTCTTCCCATCTCCTCTAGACAGAGGGATGGATATTGCTCTCTCTTCCCATCTCCTCTAGACAGAGGGATGGATATTGCTCTCTCTTCCCATCTCCTCTAGACAGAGGGATGGGATCAGGTTGGGGAGAGTTCTAGCCTGGCCAGGCTCCTCTCTTTACCCTGTCTCTCTTAGTTATGCTGTAATAGTTTTAGACTGCTGGGGACTTCCTTTGACCACAGAGTTCATCTCTCATCTATCTACTTTCCAATTTGTGCATCCATGTCCCAGAAATGCCTGTTACAACCTAGCTCCGGGGAGTCATTCCCCGGAGTCCTTCTGTTCTTTTTCGCCCAGCATGTTCCTCCTCGGATCAGGGAGGGCCAAAAATCAGGTAGCAGCTGTCGCCATGGTCCCGCTACACGTCCTGCGATGCCATGTTACATCCTAACCACACTCTGCTCCGCCCAGCTACGTCCTGCTGTGCCTTGTAACGCCCACAGTGCCCTGCTATTGCACAAAGAACTACACAAACAAACTACTATTTAATTTATTTATTTATTTTTTGTGACTGTACCACGCCACTCTCTCATTCTAATCCCAACCGGCCCGTCAGACACCGCCTCCCAACCTGGTCTGCCCAGGTTTCTGCCTAAAAGGAAGTTTTTCCTCGCCACTGTCGCACTGTTGCTGTGCTCTGGAGGACTACTAGAATTGTTGGCGCCTTGTAAATTCTAGAGTGTGGTCTAGACCTACTCTATCTGTAAATTGGTCTTGAGATAACGCTTGTTATGAATGATACTATAAATAAATTGATTTAAAATTGAATTGGAACGTCGGAGAGACGAAGGGACATGAGGAAGACGGTAGAATAGAGAGTTGCAACTCGAGGAGATGAACAAGCTGATCACACAAAGCAAAGAATAATACTTTAGCTTGGGAAGATAATTAGACTAACGAGGTGTAGAGGAGTACACAACGGCACTTTTCTTGTCTACCGCAGTGTTTAGAACAAACTTTGTGCTAGTGTGCCTGGCTAACAGGTACACTAGCACTAAGGCTAACAGGTACACTAGCACTAAGGCTAACAGGTACACTAGCAAAATGGCTAACAGGCACACTAGCGGGAGCTAGCGGCAGAAAGTTCCTGATCCAGAGGACGCTGACTGTTAACCGGAGAGGACGACGGTGTACCGTATCGAGTGGTTTTCGTGTTCGTGTTGGAAGTGTGTTTCTTGGACTAAGAAGAAAACGTCCGTTGGACGCATCGCACACGAGCTACCATCAGGCCGGTGTCTAAATAAAGAAACTAAGGTGTGTGTGTGTGTTTGTGTGTGTTTATTCTGTTGGCCACTAATAAACATCACAGAGTAGACTTAGTCATGAGGATGCGGTTGAAATAAAGCATGAGGCTGGTCCCTAATCTGCAAGAGCTGTGGGCGGAAATGATCAATAACCAAGTAATAATTTGATTGTGAACTCACTGTGAATTGTCCCCATAAATAAATAATATATATTTGAACAATTCCAAAATTCCCCTGTCACCACACAACCAAACCATTTCAGGTGGACGTATTTTATCTTCATGCTTTATGTATAGACAAAAAACACTAATCACTGGTCTTAGTCTAAGGGGTCACATATTTTGACAGCTGTTGTCAGAATAGTGACCCCTGTGACTAAGAGGTGATTATGTTTTTTTTGTCTTGTGGTTTTGCGACAGGTGAATTTGGAAATGTTCGAATATATATGGAGTGTAGTATGCTACACTTTTTTTTGCCTGCTCTAGAGCTGACTCGCATATGAATCCAGGAAATCACCTAGTTAAGGACATGGCAATTTGCTTGGAACAGTTTTAATAAACTACTTTCATATCCATGAAGTGTTCAACATTTGATGGACATTGTTGATTATTATATTTTTAATTAATTGAGACATTCTTTTTCAAGGCAAAAGAAACTGAATATGCATGATTCATATTGCAGATTACAATGTTTTAGAAATTCGAAGCAGGGGACCATTACGCCGTCGACGAAGGAGCTTACAAGGCGACAAATAACTTTTAAAGTTGCACTACTTCAGCATTCTGTTCAGAGGATCACTTCACGTATGGGTAAGTCTACCTTTGCATGGCATTTGTTTCGTGAATTGTTTAGGCTTACCCTTATGCATGTTTCTTCCACTCATCTACCCACACGGAACTCATTTCTCTAAGGTTCATCAAGGTACACGTACAGCTCTTGGTCTTGGCCAGTGTTTTTGGAGTCCCCTGTTGGAGTGGTGGGACAGGGTGTCATTCTACAGAAACAGGTCAACAGGTACCTTTTACAGGTAAGAATGGAGGACATACAGCTTCTTAAAGAAAAGTTACAGGTCTGAGAGCCGAACCTTGCTGTTTGGGGGGACCAAATACTTATTCCACCATGGTTTACAAAAATCTTAAAAATCACAATGTGATCTGGATTTGTTTCCTTTCATTTTCCGCCAGGCTGCAAGCCACCGCCCGCCGACAGCGCTTCCACTTTCAGGCAGGACGCTGGACCGCCCGTCCAAGCTTCAGCTGGCAGTTTCAGGCAGACGCTGGACCGCCGTCCAAGACTAATGTAGGTTATAGTTCTTGTTTAAAATAGAACGATATTTTTTATCACTGATCACTATCTTGAAACACTGTCAAACTTTTTTTGTCCACGGTACACCTTAAGATCTATATGACTACAAATAACTCATTTATGGGTATACTCAGGTTTGAAATGCAGCACCAATGAGAGCGAGAGGAGCTCAAATGCACATTGGGAGACGGGATAGCGGACTGTGGTGTGCCAAACATTTACACAGCCTCTGTCCAACAGTTCATTGTTGGGATGAATTCATGTGCCAGTGTGGGATGGTGGTGATGAACTGAAGAGAATTCCTCCCACTGTTCACAACACCACACAGAAACTCTCCAGGAATGACATCAGGAACCTCTTCACTATATCCTGGAGTCCACAGGGCAGCAACCACAAGAACAGGAGGAGGAGACGGTCTTCCAGTGGGAGTGCTGCTGATGTCCATTCAAGGTGTGTGATACTAGCTTTTTTGTAATAGCACAACTGAATATTTTTGATTCAATGCCTTTATCTGCTACCATATTAAAAATATGATCTGAAGCAGCCCTCAAAAATCTATCATAGGATCCCCTCACACGCACACACCTGGGAAACCCCTGGATACTGAATGTACATTCTCTTCAAGTTCTTGTAAACAACTATAACTAGTTCTTTTAATGACCATGTGATTGTACTGTTTGTATGTGTCTCAACAGAAGAGGAGATGGATGTTTCTTTCGAGGAGTTGATGGTATTTGTCACAGGGGCAGATTCTGTCCCCCCTCTTGGGTTCCCGAAGCAATGTGAGGTTGACTTTTATAATCAGGAGGATGGGAGCTGCCGCATTCCATATTCATCAACCTGTAGCCTTTGCCTCTTTCTCCCGAGAGGAGTTACAGAAGAAGACAACTTCAGAAGGCTTATGT
>NC_045734.1:30702548-30702946 GCF_008692095.1 Etheostoma spectabile
CCTGAAAGGGTCCCTTGGTTTTGGGAAGGTGTGAGGGACATGTAGCTGCTTTGATTTGAGTCAGAGACGTTGTATCAAGTCAACTGCAGCACTATTTGCAAATTTCCACACACACACAATTCCTGTGATTTAACTTGCTGTGCAATGTAATTTTAACATATAAATAATATTTTAGTATTTTAAAAGATGGGTATTTTGTTTCTCACGGATCATTCAGGATCACACGGATGATCGGATCACTCAGATCCCTGTTCCTACAGAATTTTTTTTTATACTAAAACCACCACAAATTGCAAGGAAAAAAACAATGTGTTTGGCTGTTTAAAACAAATGTTTTACAGGTTGCCCCCCCTGCACTTGATGGGGAAGATGTACCCCCATTTCAAATGTTTGACTAG
>NC_045734.1:30702956-30703728 GCF_008692095.1 Etheostoma spectabile
ATGAAACCAAGTCCCCACCCCCTCATCCTGCAAAGCTACTCTATCTATGCACTTGACAAAAGTACCTAAAATGAGACCAAGGTAAAAAGTTGACAAATATTTTTTATACTCCTAAAGACCCTGGCCAGAATATTCCACCTGAATTGATTAAAAAAATGACTGAATTTCAATTCCATGCAGTCATATTTGATAATATAAAAAACAAAGCCAGTAAGTATAATTACAAAGTCAAAGCCAGAGGTGCATAAACAGAAAAATAGATATATGAATCCAAACAAATAAAAAAGAGAAAAACAAAGTGTATCGTAAAAATCAAAAGAAAAATGTATTATATGTAAATTCCAGTCTTAATTGCCTTCATGTTCCTAATGCCTCTCATAGTGTTGCTGTATTGTTTCAGTTCTTGAAAGAAGTGTTCAAAACATGGTTTGGAGTCCGCCCATTTTTTGTTATGAATATGGAATTTTCCCAATAACAAAATTAACTGAATTTAAAAAAAAACATCTTTATCCTTCTCATCGTCTTCAAAACAAATTAGAATATCTTTGTCTTTGAATTGAATTGATTGTCCTGTGTTCCGTCTAACAAAATGTTGAACATCAATCCAAAATACTTTACTATACATACAATGAAAGAACAAATGACAGATTGTTTCTTCTTCTAGAAAGTACAAGAATAGTCAATATCAAGTTTGAATCTCTTTAGTGTCTCTTTTGCTGGATATATTTTATGCAGAATTTTGAAAGAAACCTCTTTTACTTTATTATTAAGA
>NC_045734.1:30703738-30704296 GCF_008692095.1 Etheostoma spectabile
CTCCAATTAACCAGATCTTCTGCCAGTTCATTTCTCCATACATTAAAGCCCAGAAGAATCTTCCTGAGGGCAGAGTTACCTCTTGTATACAATTTCTGATGTGTTTATTTGAGCATTTATTCTTGGTAATGTCAATTCCCCCAAGGAATATACCTCTACTGAGTGGATTGATCCCGGTCATTACTGACCCTCTAAGAAGTTGTAGTACACATCTCGGCACAGCATCAACAACTATTGCATATTCTCTCGGCGTGACTGCTAACTGGAATTTGGAGAGGAACTCATCATACGTTAGTAACTGCCCGTCAGCATTAAGGAGTTGTTTTACCAAGATAATACCATTTTCAACCCATCTTCCATAATACAGAGATTTGTTTTGTATTGAATAACCTTGTTGTTCCAGATGTAGTAATTGGTTGGTGTAAAGTTATGCTTGTAAATTAATTTCCAGACCAGCAAAGCTTGTTTATGAAAATTTGATAATTTCACAGGTAATCTATCAATTTTATAATCACAAGTTAACAGAAATTTTAGTCCACCAACTAAACCAAATACATA
>NC_045734.1:30704306-30704655 GCF_008692095.1 Etheostoma spectabile
GTATTCCAAATACAGTCCTTTTCTTCAATCAAATTAGTTAACCATTTCACCTTAAAAATATTATTTAAGGTTTTAAAACTTAAAACTTCTAGACCACCATGTCTTCTAATGTTGCACAGGATGTCTTTTCTTAAATAATGGCATCTGTTCCTCCAAATAAAGTCGAATAAGATTTTATCTAATATTTTGGATATTTCGGAAGGGACGTTCAATGATAATGATACATAGACAGATCTGGATATTCATTCAGCTTTAGATAACAAAGCTAACATTTAACGACAGATCTCTCATCAACCAAGTGTTGAATTTTTTCCTTATTTGTTCAATTATAGGACTGAAGTTTAGGTTA
>NC_045734.1:30704665-30704954 GCF_008692095.1 Etheostoma spectabile
TTTCATTCTTATCAATGATAATACCCAGGTATGTAATCGTATGTTTAACAGGGATTCCTTCTACTTTGGATAGGTCACAATCCTTAAGATTTACTCAAATTCATTCTAAAACCTGACACATCAGAGAATTCCTTAATACAACTAATTGCTTTTGTCACTTCATGTCTATTAGCTAAAAAAATTGTTGTATCATCTGCTAGTTGGGATAAATTAAATTCTCTACCTAAGGAAATTATACCTAGGAAACTACCTTTTTTCATATGTATAGCCATAATTTGTGTAACAAGGA
>NC_045734.1:30704964-30705264 GCF_008692095.1 Etheostoma spectabile
TGGGCTAAGTGGACAACCTTGTCTTATGCCACGACCAATATCAAATCTAGGAGTTGTACCGTGAGCTAACTTAATTGAACTGTTGCAGCTCTTATGTAGCGTTTTGACAGCTTTCAAAAATTGGTTACCAAATCCAAAACACTCAATAACTTTAAACAAAAATCGGTGACTTATGGTATCAAATGCCTTGGAAAAATTTGTTTGTACAAACAAAATAAAGCTATTGTCCAATATATATTCATCATATTCTATCATATCCACTACTAATCGTATGTTATTACAAATATTTCTTCCTGGCAT
>NC_045734.1:30705274-30705404 GCF_008692095.1 Etheostoma spectabile
TGTTCTTCATCAATAATATCATCCAATCCTGATTTCAACCTTTTAGCAAAGACCAAAGCGAATATCTTAGCATCATTATTTAACAAACAAATTGGTCTCCAATTCTCAATACTCAGTTTATCTTTTTTTG
>NC_045734.1:30705414-30710527 GCF_008692095.1 Etheostoma spectabile
GGAATCAATTTAATAAGACCTTGTCAAAGAGTTGGAGGCAATTCCCCTTTTCCTATGGGTTCTACAAACATGGCCACTAGAAAAGGTGCTAATGACGTATTAAATGCTTTATAGAATTCACTTATTAGACCATCATTCCCAGGAGCTTTGTTTTCTTTAAGACAGTCGATGCATTTTTGTACCTCTGTTAAACAAATTTCATCAACGCATTTCATGTTCCTTCCCATATCTTCCAGAAACCTATCCATATCTCTTTCATTTTCACATTCGGCTGCATATAACTTGTGATAGAAATCAGCGACATATTTTGAAATACCCTTAACATCTTCGCATTTTAGTTTATTAATTTTAAGTTTACACAGGGAAGACAACTCAAAGTTTCTCTTTTCCAAATTAAAAAAGTATTTCGAGCATTTTTCACCTTGTTCAAGCCACTTCCTCCTAGATCTTATAAAGGCACCCCTGGCCTTCTCCTTGTACATTTTGTCCAGTTCCATTTGCAAAGATGATAGCTCAATTACTTCTTCTCTGGATAAACTTATTTTCTCTGATAATGTTATCAGTTTTGTAATTATTTGAGACTCTCTTTCTTTCTTTGCTTTAGCAATTTGTTTCCCAAAAGATAACGCAGAATTTCTGATTTCATATTTCATTAATTCCCTACAATTTCCAAAATTATTGGGTAATTTTGCTTGAGTCCAATATCTATCAATTATTGTTTGGATTTCTTTTTCAAATTCTTTATTTTGTAAAAGTAATTTATTTAATTTCCAGCAATCTTTGTTAAGGTTGTGTCTACCCATTCCAATATTGATATTAATAGTTACAGCCTTATGATCTGTAAAAACTGTGGGTTCTATCAACACTGACTCCACCTTAGTCTCCATGTCTGACGAGACCAACCAGAAGTCTATACGGGACTGTTGAGATCTATCCTTGTTATTCCAAGTATATATTTTTTGGTCTGGGTGTTTATGTCGCCAAATATCAATTAGGTCCAACCGACTGCATATATTTCCTAATTCATTAGTTGCTTGGTCTTTGGGTGGCCATCTATCCACACTTTCATCCATTACTGTATTAAAGTCTCCTCCCCATAAAACTCTAGCTGAAGGGAATACCATTAAAAGATCATTCATTTTACATTCTACTATTGAAAAAATAGCTGTATTGTTCTGCCTATTATTGGAAGCATAGACATTAACCAAAACAAACAGAGATTGGTCAATGTCTATAAGAAGAATTATCCACCTACCATCGGTATCTGTTAGGTACTTGATGACATGACCCTTGAACTTTCCCTGCAGTATAGCGACCCCTGCTGACCTATTACTGCCAAATGAAAACCACACATCTCTTCCCCATTGACTCCTCCAAAATGTCGCTTCTGCTTCTGAAGCATGAGTTTCTTGGATAAAATAAAAATCGGCACCTTTACTCTGGCAATATAAGAATAAACATTTTCTTTTCAATTGATTTCTAATACCCCTGGCATTGACAGATAGAACAGAAATAGACATTTGAGAACACAAACAACAAAAGAACTAGTCTCTCTAGCTTTAAACTTGTTTGGTTAATCGCAGGAATCACTGCACAAATGTTGAATATTGGTTGCCATAACAAAACTATATAGACTACTCCATCATAACCGAGTCTAACCTAGAATAATGATTTTACATAGAAGTAGGTTATATTATTGACACATACCTCCGTTCCCTTATTTAAATTCTAGGTTAGTCAATTTTAATCTCTTTTTTGTTAATGAAGGCCTTATTTCCCACGAAGTAGGCCTTGTCTCCTCTCTTCCTCGCTGCCTCCACTGCAGGCCATAGACGACTGCGGGTGTCTCGGTCAGCTGCGGTCAGATCTTCTTTAAAGTGGAGTCGGTTGTTCTTCAGGTAGTCGTTCTTCTTGGACCCCTTCCACAACGCATCCCTGGCTGTTCTGGACACAAACTTGATCATTAATGGACGTATTAGTTGATCGGACCCTCCGTCTTTGGGTCTTCCAATCCTGTGGACAACATCTATTGCAGAAATGACCTTCTCGGCCTCAGTGTCAGGTAGAACTGCTCGACAGATGTGTCGGACTCTTGTTTGAATGTCATCCACTTTTTCAGGAACGCCGTGAAGACGGAGGTTATGGCGTCGGCTGTAACGGTCAACCTCGTTGATTTTCAGTTCCATGTCAGTAACTTTCTTCTGAAGCTGAAGCCTTATCGTTTTTGTCTGCTCTTTACTTTATCTTCTCAATGACAACTGTAATAATTGTGTCCTGCAGCTCAGAGAGCAACGGTTCTTTCTCAGTTTGGCCAGGATGTGTTTTCTCTCTTGAAGTGACGTTACCGTTACCTCTTGTCTTCTTAGGTTGGGGTTTCACAGGTGTAGAAGGAGAGGAATTGCAATCTTCCCCATGTCCCGCCGGACAAGCATAAGAGTGAATTTCGCTTATGTTCCGTTTGTCTTTATTAATCACAACCTCCATATCTTCCAGTCGCAGGAGTTCATCTTTCTCCAACTTATCCATTGCTAGCATGTGGTACCGTTAGCTTTAGCTTATAGATAGAAGCCGATAACTCCACCTCTTGTAGTTTCAGATTCAGACGTAAAGATTATGCAGTGCATTAACGGGAAATGTCCATTTGCTTCTTCAAATACAAGTATTAACTCTTTTAGGCAACGAAATGAAATTACATTAATAATGTGCGCAGTAATTCCCAAATTGTTTGCTTGCCTCGCAAAGTACGACTTCTCATGCCGCCATCTTGAGTCTACCCCCTCGTTTGAGATGAACTGCGCCTCGCCTGTAAAGTGGACGAGAGCAGGCGGCAGCAGCGGGGGGACAAAAAGCTGCGGTAAAGTCGGACAGTTTCCAGCCGATTCCAGCCGCCTTCAGGCTGGACAGGAAGTGATGAAATCACTGTGGTGCGATTCCGATTTAATAAAATATAATCAGACCCACAAATCAGATTTTACAGTCTCAAGTTGTTTTGATTATGACAAAGTAGCTGGCAAAGTGCTCTACATGCGATCTGTTGCTGATTTTAATTAACAACTCACTGTAGATGAGCCATGATCTGAACGGATTTAGTCTCTGGCTTCTAAACTTAACTATCAGTCACACAACATGTGTTCTGTACAGAATAAGTCTTTAAATCAGACAAATAGCAATTCAAATCCTTCTGAGTCAAAACAATAAGTTTATATAAAACGTCATCAAGTTGTAAACCAATCAGGTGTTAAATCAGCTGAGAATATAAGCCTGCTTTTCCCAGCATGCTCTGGGTCCGCCTGGGTCCGCTGGCCTGGCGTTGGTAGGCTCGTTCGAGATGAGCCATGTCTGCGCAGAATCGATCACCGGCGATCGGCGCCCGTTGCATGCCGGTTGATTTGTGTCCGACTTGATCCCGACTTGCTCTGACGTCATGCACACACGTGGGCAAACGGAATCTCACGAGAGCAAGGCGGCCCGTTCTGAGACGCAGGCGGCGCAGTTGCTTTTCACACGACTGCAAGAGCCAGGCGGACCCAGGCGACGACCAGAGCATGCTGGGAACGCTGACTTCTCAGCTGATTTAACACCTGATGGTTTACAGAGATGATGACGTTTTATATAAACTTTTTATGTTTTTGAATCGGAGGGATTTTAAATGCTATTTGTCTGATTTAAAGACTTATTCTGTAAAGAACACACGTTTGTGTGGCTGATGAGACGTTTAGAAGTCAGAAGAATCCGTTCAGATCATGGATCATCTCCAGTGTGTTGTTTAATTAAAATCAGCAACAGATTTCATCTAGAGCATTTGAGAGCTACTCTGTCATAATCAAAACAACTGGAGACGGTGTACCAGCTGTAGTTGTGGTCTGATAATAGGCTCGTTCGAGATGACCTGCGCCTCGCCTGTAAGTGGACGAGAGCAGGCGTAGCAGCGGGGGCGGGGGGGTGACGAAGAGCTGCGGTAGTCGGACAGTTTCCAGCCGATTCCAGCTCCTTCAGGCTGCAGGAAGTGATGAAAACACTGTGGTGCGATTCCGATTTAAATAATATAATCAGACCCACATATCAGCTTGTACAACATCTCCATGTTTAGTTATGACAGAGTAGCTGGCAAAGTGCTCTACAGCGATCTGTTGCTGATTTATATACAACACACTGTAGATGATCCGTGATCTGAACGGATTTAGTCTCTGGCTTCTAACGTCTCTATCAGCCCAACAACATGTGTTTTCTGGACAGAATAAGTCTTTAAATCAGACAAATAGCAATTAAAATCCCTCCGATTCAAAAACAGTAAAAAGTTTTTATAAAACGTCATCATGTTGTAAACCAATCATGTGTTAAATCAGCTGGAAGCCGGCGTTTCCCACATGCTCTGGGTCCGCCTGGCTCTTGCAGTCGGTGAAAAGCAACTGCGCCGCCTGCGTCTCAGAACTGCGGCCTCCTTGCTCTCGTGAGATTTCCGTTGCCCACGTGTGCATGACGTCAGAGCAAGTCGGATCAAGTCGGACACAAATCTAACCGGCATGCAACGGGCGCCGATCGCCGGTGATCGTTCGGCGCAGACCTGCCTCATCTCGAACAGCCTATATTTTATTAAATCGAATCGCACCACGTGTTTTCATCACTTCCTGTCCAGCCTGAAGCGGCTGAATCGCTGGAACCTGTCCGACTTTACCGCAGCTTTTGTCACCCGCCTCCCCTCGCTCCGCCTGCTCTCGTCCACTTTACAGGCGGGCGCAGTTCATCTCGAACGAGCCTAAAAGCACTGTGCCGCCTCGTCTCAGACCTGCGGCCGCTTTGCTCTCGTGAGATTTCCGTTGCCCACGTTTGCATGACGTCAGGCAAGTCGGGATCATGGTCGGGATCAAGTCGGACCACAATATAACCGCATGCAACGGCGCCGATCGCCGTGATTCGATTCTGCGCAGACCTGCTCATCTCGACGAGCCTACTGTGCTTGGGGAGGAGCATAGACAGGAAGGAAGGAAGGTGCACTGTAATGCAGAGTGACCGTTTCTATTTTAATAATAACTAGAATTAGTTGTAGAGAGGAACATTACACATGTAATAAAATGAATTGTATTTACAGTTTTGCGTTTTTTTTCAGTTTGTT
>NC_045734.1:30710552-30715131 GCF_008692095.1 Etheostoma spectabile
AGGATTAGTCTCTGGCTCTAACTTAACTATCAGTCCACACACAGTGTTCTGTACAGAATAAGTCTTTAAATCAGACAAATAGCAATTCAAATCCTTCTGAGTCAAACAATAAGTTTATATAAAACGTCATCAGTTGTAAACCAATCAGGTGTTAAATCAGCTGAGAAGCCGGCGTTTCCCAGCATGCTCTGGGTCCGCCTGGTCCGCTGGCTTGGTGTGGTAGGCTCGTTCGAGATGAGCCAGTCTGCGCAGAATCGATCACCGGCGATCGGCGCCCGTTCATGCCGGTTAGATTTGTGTCCGACTTGATCCCGACTTGCTCTGACGTCATGCACACGTGGGAACGGAATCTCACGAGAGCAAGGCGGCCGCAGTTCTGGAGAAGGCGGGCGCAGTTGCTTTTCACGAACTGCAAGAGCCAGGCGGACCCAGGCGACGGACCCAGAGCATGCTGGGAAACGCGACCTTCTCAGCTGATTTAACACCTGATTGGTTTACAGATGATGACGTTTTATATAAACTTTACATGTTTTTGAATCGAGGGATTTTAATGCTATTTGTTCTGATTTAAAGACTTATTCTGTAAAGAACACACGTTGTGTGGCTGATAGAGACGTTTAGAAGTCAGAGAAGAATCCGTTCAGATCATGGATCATCTCCAGTGTGGTTGAATTAAAATCAGCAACAGATTTCATCTAGAGCATTCTGAGAGCTACTCTGTCATAATCAAAAAACTGGAGACTGTGTACCAGCTGGTATGTGGGTCTGATAATAGGCTCGTTCGAGATGAACTGCGCCTCGCCTGTAAAGTGGACGAGAGCAGGCGGTAGCAGCGGGGGGCGGTGACAGGAAGCTGCGGTAAAGTCGGACAGTTTCCAGCCGATTCCAGCTCCTTCAGGCTGGACAGGAAGTGATGAAAACACTGTGGTGCGATTCCGATTTAATAAAATATAATCAGACCCACATATCAGCTTGTACACAGTCTCCAGTTGTTTTAGTTATGACAGAGTAGCTGGCAAAGTGCTCTACATGCGATCTGTTGCTGATTTTAATAACAACACACTGTAGATGATCCGTGATCTGAACGGATTTAGTCTCGGCTTCTAAAGTCTCTATCAGCCACAACATGTGTTCTGGACAGAATAAGTCTTTAAATCAGACAAATAGCAATTAAAATCTCCGATTCAAAAACAGTAAAAAGTTTTATAAAAAGTCATCAGTTGTAAACCAATCAGTGTTAAATCAGCTGAGAAGCCGGCGTTTCCCAGCATGCTCTGGGTCCGCCTGGCTCTTGCAGTCGTGGTGAAAAGCACTGCGCCGCCTGCGTCTCAGAACTGCGGCCGCCTGCTCTCGTGAGATTTCCGTTGCCCACGTGTGCATGACGTCAGAGCAAGTCGGATCAAGTCGGACACACAACATATAACCGGCATGCCACGGGCGCCGATCGCCGGTGATCGATTCTGCGCAGACCTGGCTCATCTCGAACGAGCCCTTATTTTATTAAATGAATCGCACCACGTGTTTTCATCACTTCCTGTCCACCTGAAGGCGGCTGGAATCGCTGGAAACTGTCCGACTTTACCGCAGCTTTTTGTCCACCGCCTCCCTGCTTGCCGCCTGCTCTCGTCCACTTTACAGGCGAGGCGCAGTTCATCTCGAACGAGCCTAAAAGCAACTGTGCCGCCTGCGTCTCAGAACTGCGGCCGCTTTGCTCTCGTGAGATTTCCGTTGCCCACGTGTGCATGACGTCAGAGCAAGTCGGGATCATGGTCGGGATCAAGTCGGACACAAATATAACCGGCATGCAACGGGCGCCGATCGCCGGTGATCGATTCTGCGCAGACCTGGCTCATCTCGAACGAGCCTACTGTTGCTTGTGGAGGAAGCATAGACAGTGAAGGAAGGAAGGTGCACTGTAATGCAGAGTGACCGTTTCTATTTTAATAATAACTAGAATTAGTTGTAGAGAGGAACATTACACAGTAAGAAAATGAAATTGTATATTACAGTTGTGTTGCAGTTTTTCTTGGCGGGGCACATCAATAGTTGGGATGATGGTAAGTATTGCCTCCTTCCTTTTGACCTTTGTTCCATTTTTATTAATTTATAAGTGATACTTGTGAATTCATAAAAATGACAGCCGCTCTGTTTAGGAAATGTAGCAAAGTAACATTAACAACAATCAGTAACCATATAGCTAGCGGCAAACAGACAAAACAGCACCACAACTTCCGACAGCTTTCCAACTTATTAGCTAAATTTAAAAGAAAGGATGTAAATTAAAGAGTTTATAGACGGTTTGAGGTAGCGTACATACATTATGTTCAATTCTAACATTCGTTTTAACGGAACAGGCTACATTTAGGCGTAAAGTTACCGAAGTTGCAAAGAAAAGCCACGACAGTTGCTCTGCTATATTAATATTTACGGTAGTCTCAATTCGTAGGCATTTAACGTTAGCTAGTGTAATGTCTGTATCAGTGACGTGCGTGCTCATGTAAGAGCCGAGTAACGTTAATTCCTGTTATTTCTGGCTAGTTAAACTCACAATGTTATCTAACGCCACCAGTGTCAATGTTTCACATCCAAGTTACATTTTTTCTTAACTGCGTCACGGGCAATTAGCATAATCACTACTACTTTTAATATTAATTATGATACTTATTCTCTATCCAATAGCATCCATATAGGTGTTTACTGCTATGATTCTGTATTTTGTGGAGGACTTCATGCATCTGTAATTATAACACTGTAACTTATATTTGCGTCCTTCTTTTCCTTCTGGTTATGTTGTTGTTGTTGTTTATGGTCCCCAAGGGGAAATTCTTCTTCACTGTAGTTATGGACAGCACGCTTACAGAAACCCGGAAGTACAGAATGATGAAAATAACAAAAACACATAACACAAAGTGGCACTGAGCTCTCTGGCATCTCAGGGACCTGCACCTACGTCGATAGAGCAGAATGAATGCAGTTGGAATGCTGTTCTACAGCATTCCAACTATTGTTATTCGGTTGTTTATTTATTTTTTCGTACGTTTTTTGGCTCTCTCTAACTTCTGCATAGTTTTACCTGCCGTTCAACTTTTGCAATCTTCAGCTTTTTAAGCAGATGATGGGACTTCTTTTACTATTTTTCTACTATTTATACTTTTTCAAATATTAAGCTTTTAAACAATTTTTTTAACATTAAAGTCAATGAGAGCAATCTTCTAATCCTTCAAATCTTCTGCTCCCAAAATTTTCAGCGCCTTCATACTTTTACCTACAGACGTGGTTCAAACTTTAAAACATTCACAAACTATTCAGCTATCCGGCTTGTGCTTTTCAGATTGATATATTTTACAGTTTTTGTGAAAATGCTGTTTAAGTAGAGTGTACATTTTATGATTTTTCTGCATTTATAATGGGTGTGTATTGCGTGAGGTAGAGTGTGGAGTGACATCACTAGAGTGAAGCGCCTCGAAAAAATTATCTTACTCTGTTCTCTATAACTTGCTCCCACGCCAACAATTCCAATTCTTCTCAGTGAGCTTTCAAATGACAAGAGTTCAGGATCTTTCTCCATTCACTGACACATACACAGAGACACATACACACACACACACACACACAAAAACACCACGCACACACAGAGACACACACACACACACAGACATACACAACACACCACACACAAAGAGACACCGCAAACACACACACCACCACACACACACACACAGAGACACACACACACACACACAGAGACACACACACACACACACGATATATTATATATTACCATGTATAGTTGTTTAAGAAAACTTTACAGTGGTGGTGCAGTGGTTATTGCACCTGCCTTTTGTGCCAGAGACCCGGGTTCAAATCCCACAGTGGGATCTCATCACCTAGTGTTAAAACTCCTCTCAATACACCTACATCTTCTTAATGATTTAAGCAAGTTATCCAGTTTAGCTTTAGCATTTCATTTCCATTTTTTAAATTTTCCTTTTTTTTTTTTTACATTAGTAGTGTTATTAAACTTAATTGAAACCATTCCTACTTTTTTCCACTCTTCTCACTACTTCAACATGTTCTTACTGATTTAAGCTTTTCTCCAGTTTAGCTTTAGCATTTCAATTTTTTCTACAACTTTTACTGATTTAAGCCAGGTTAGCTTTAGCAATTTAGCTATTCAGCATTCCCACGCATTTTCTGCAGGAAATGCATTTTCTAGTTAGGTACAATATTTTTCATTCTTAACCTGAAAACCTGCATGAAACTCGCAGGATGAAAAAAAATTCTATAATTTATTGTCTCCTACTGTGAAACATATGTTTAAAAAAAGTTGTAGAAATGTTACAGCAATGTTACCAGTACAGCCTTCAAAGAATTAATTAAAATGACTAAAACATACCTAAAACATTCTCTGGAAAACCTGTTGCTTCCAGAGTAAGTGCCTTTTTTTTAGCATGGAGCTTTATGTTTGACTTTTCTCCACTCCCCACTGCAGGCCGCGTGCTGCTGCGGGACATCCAGGTGTTGACTCTGTACAAGGGTCGCTACACCACGGGAAGGCGCACCAGCCCAGTGCCTCAGC
>NC_045734.1:30715141-30718840 GCF_008692095.1 Etheostoma spectabile
GCTGGGATGGGGTGGATGTACAGGTGAGGAGAGAGGCTTTGGTTGGCAGCTGGGACAGAGAGATGAAGTGTGTGGAACGTAACATTTGCTCAGAAGCAGGGCTGAAACAATTGATTCATCTGAAGATTGATTTCACAACTAATCATTTGGTTAAAATGTAACAAAATAGCAAAAAAATAAACATCAAAATTCCCAACGTCCAAGTTGATGTATTCAAAGAAATAGCTATTTTAGCTGACCAACAAAAAATAAACCGTTGAGTATCACTGGTAATAGGAATGGTCAAAAATGTTTTCCAGATATTCAGACTTTGGTGACTTTTTGCTTTACACACAAAGTGGATAGAGTTCATGTGGTACATAGGGCTGGGTATCGGTACCAAAAGAACCCAGTACCAAGTAATATCAAAAATAGCTGGTTTTGGTTCTGGACTGGTTTTGCTCGCAACTAATTCACCACAAGCATTCTTTGATTTAATGTGATGTGTGATTGACATCTGCAGCAGCAGTTCCCAGTCTCTGGTGTGGTTAAGTCAAGCAGGGTTTATTTTACAGCGTTAGCAGTTCAACATGCCAAGACACTTACATCTCACATGTTACTCACATGATGATGATTACTCACACAATGGGTATTAAACAAAGTAGGCAAAAAAAGTTATAAAAAATAAGTTCTCTATTGTCATTGTCATGCTTTAGGGGACATGGTATCATCATTTTTTTCCACGATACCCAGCCCTGGTGGTAAATCTCCCCTCCACCACGTCAGAAACTTGGGCTACAATTCCCAGTGGCAGCACCTGCAGCTTTATCGTGCAAGTCATCCAGAACCTGACTGATAATCTGCCAGGCTGATATATGTAAGGGATAATGTAGAGCGAGCCGGTCTTTATTGCAAATTAGAACCCTGTCTTGGTGATGCAGGACCTCGACACGAAGCAGAGACAGTCCTTAAACATATTTTTGACTTTCTAAAAACGCAAGATTTGATATTGGCATCAGCCTTAAACATTTAGCATCCATTAGGATATAACTCAAACAAAAACAATAGGCTGATGGAAATGATCTTGTCCTTGTTGCCATACAAGTCATTTCTATTGGTCAGGACAATTATGGGGGTCATTACATCTAGGCCTGTCATGATAACATATTTTACTGGATGATAAATCTTCCCACAAATTATTTTGATAAACAATAATATTGTCGTTCTGAGACCATTTTCATCTAATATAATGAAACTGGCATATTAATGCAGGTACAAATACACTTTTATTTCTAGAGAATAATTAACACTAGAGCTGGTAGACATTTTAAATATACACAGTAAATGAACAAAACAACCAAAAACAATAAATAGAATAGACTCTCACTCTCGGTAAACAAAAAATGGACTGGAATGAAAACAAAATACAATCAAAAACAATAAATAAAATGGAAAATTTTCTGGTCTCCATAATTTCCATTTAAAAATTATCCAGCTCATTTTTATTTATTATTCAATTAATTGATTTATTGCATATTGTGACAGACCTAATAACATCAATCCTGGCAGACTTTTATTTTCCCCAGCGCCAGGAGGTGTGACTGACTGTAAACTGAGGTATACTTTTAATATAACTCATATATGATACATTCCTTGATTTTGGAAACAAAGAGTTGTGTACAGAGAAAAGAGAAATATGAAAATAAGGTTTTGAATGATGTGGTCACCCCCTCACAGTGGGAGTGTAAGACTGATCTGGACAATGCCTACCGATTTGGTCCGATTGAGGTGAGCTGTGAGGGCTACAGTCACCCTGCTGATGCCTACGTACTAAAGGGCTCCTGTGGGCTGGAGTACACACTGGAACTGACCGCAGTGGACCAGAGGACCAAACAATCTGAAGGTAGGAGGATATAGTTGTAAAATGTATGAGGCTTTATCTTCCCAAAAGGACTAGATATTAAGAGAGATTATTTTTCTTTCTCAGCTCTCAGGGACTTTGCCTCCAGTTTTTTCAGCGGTTTCTCTGGAAACAAGCAGCACCAGAGCTCGTACCCCTCAGGCAGCAAGGACTCAGGAGGCCTGCTGGTGGTCGTTGTGGTCTTTGGGCTTATCGTCTTAATCTGCAGCATCGTCAGCGGACTACCTGACTTCACAGGTAGCTGATGCAGAATGATTAAGCATGGATAGATGGTCTGGTTTGGACTGCAGATTCTCTCTGAAAAACACTTCCTTAAAGAAATACATCACCTTTTGTTATGAAGGATGGGCCTGATTGCTAAATAAGCACTGTACTATGAAATAAGATTAAAACTACCTTGCTGAAATCTTAAATCTGTTCTTGTTTTTGTTTTATGTTAAGGCAATGGTGGTGGAAACCCAGGCTATGCTGGAGCCTCTGGGACACGCACTGCTTCAGGTAGAAGGAGTGCATGTTAGCTAACAGAGCCACATGCAGTTCCCACATATCATCAACCTTTAACCACCTCTGATATAAAGATATTGATGAAAAAAGGCTATAGAAATAGAATGAGAGTAGAGCACATTCCCATTCAACTCAACATAGCAGGATGGTCAAAGCAGCAGTACATGTGTATGTGTACCAATGCCATTGCAAAGAACTGTGATTGCTGTAGTAGGCTAAGTCATTCTATGTCTTTGTTCATTGCACAGTGCTGAGCGCCATTTTCTTTTTAACTAGTCCACAGCAAACATTTCAACGTCCGTTCCATTCGCATTCTATTTCTATAAGAATGCCGTACTGGTTTAACTGCTCCTGAACTGACTTCTGCCTGAACACCTGACATAGTAATTGTTCTGCTCATGGTATTTTCACTATTCAATGCAAACAGAGCTTTATTTCGTGCAAAGAAGGCTTTATTCCATGAGAATTGGCCAACAATGCATAGAGATTTTTGTTTATTTTTTTTCTTCTTATTTCGCATCTCTCAACATTTCAACCACTCAAACATACATGATAGCATTTTGTCATCAGGACATCTAATTGGTTATTTAAAGAAACAACTACCTCACTGATGATAAGAATACCACCCACATTACTCAGTGACATTTCTATCTCCAAGTGGTTCAAACCAAGGAAGAGATGCCTTCAATCTGGTTTTCTTCGGTGAATGTAGTGTGCATCCAAAGACATGCTGTAGGTACAGCCGGCTGACTAACATCTTTGTTTTTCAGGTTTTGGAGGAACCAAGAGAAGATAGAAGCTGATGAGGTGGACAGATGATGGATGGCACTGAGAAGAATAAAAGACAAGCTCAGTGTTGGCTGGGGGAAGGTCAAACATGATGAAAGCACCACGAGAAGACACTCTCTTCATGCAGAAATGAATTTGTCCAACAACATAGTAACATTTTAATTAGTTCTATCTTCCTCTGGAGAGGTCACTATGTCAGCTACTGACAGAAGCACTGTATTTTTCTATGAATGCTGGTTTGAGCTTCAGTGGTATTTGAAAGATTATGGCATTACTTGTATGTGGTTTTAGAAGATGATCTTACAGTTCACTGATTTGATCAGCATTTTGTAGGCAAGATGGCATGTGTCAATAAGAATTCACTTTTTAATTTATACATTTTATTCATGTGGTCTTGTTGAAGAAATAGCGATCTAGGGTTTCTCTGATTTTGTAGGATTTCTTGACGTTCTCATGAATGTGTTCTTCCTCACATGCAATGAGATATCAGTGGAAACTGTAAGCAC
>NC_045734.1:30718850-30718981 GCF_008692095.1 Etheostoma spectabile
TTTTGTATTCACATAAAACAAAAGACAGATATAGAGAAAATGAAAAAAAAGCTAAATCGGTAAATGCTCATAGGAAAACAAAAATTACATTACATTCATCATTGTTTATTTGCTATTATGTGCTAGCCCTC
>NC_045734.1:30718991-30722840 GCF_008692095.1 Etheostoma spectabile
TTCCCTTATCATTTTAGTTTAAAATGTGTTCAACGCTTTGAAGTGTTTTAATAACAGGCCATATTTTGAGCATGTGGTGTGTGATATTTTGGTAACTATCTAATAAAAAGAGAAACCAAAAGTGTCTTTTTTTTCTCTCTTCTTCCCAAAAGTAAAAACACATACTGGAGCCTCCACCTTTTCCTCTGGGACACACACTGCTTCAGGTAGAAGGACTGCATGTTAGCTAACAGAGCCCCATGCAGTTTCCACATATCATCAACCTTTAACCACCTCTGATATAAAGATATTGATGATAAATGCCATAGAAATAGAATGAGAGTAGAGCACATTCCCATTCAACTCAATATAGCAGGATGGTCAAAGCAGCAGGCTTTTGTATGTGGCTCAGTGGTAGAGCGGTTGCCTGTCAATCAGAAGGTTGGGGGTTCAATCCCCGCCCCTGCAGTCATTGTCGAAGTGTCCTTGGGCAAGACACTGAACCCCGAGTTGCCCCCGGTGCTGCGCATCGGAGTGTGAATGTGTGTGAATGTTTATCTGATGAGCAGGTGGCACCTTGTACGGCAGCCCCGGCCACAGTGTATGAATGTGTGTGAATGGTGAATGTCTCCTGTAGATGTAAAAGCGCTTTGAGTAGTCGTTAAGACTAGAAAAGCGCTATATAAATACAGCACATTTACAGTAATATTATACAAAACTGTTAAGTATTATATTGTGTTATGTAATTGTTTTGTGTAATGTGTATAACTATCAGTGCAGTATATAATCTATGTGACACCTATGGTATGTATTTAATATGTGACACACACACACACACACACACACAACACACACACCACACACACACACACACCACACACACACACACACACACACACACACACAGATATCCCGCGAGATAAATTCAGAGCCGTGTAGCAGTCGTGCTCGCGCCCCATTGGTTGCGACAGCATAAACAGTTGACGCAACACGGAAGTTACTGTTTCTTGTGGCGGAAGCATAGACAGTGAAGGGAGGAAGGTGTACTGTAACGTTAATGTAATGCAGAGTGACCGTTTCTACTTTAACAATAACTAGAATTAGTTGTAGAGAGGAACATTTCACAGTAAGAAAATGAAATGGTATATTACAGTTGTGTTGCAGTTTTTCTTGGCGGGGCACATCAATAGTTGGGATGATGGTAAGTATTGCTTCCTTCCTTTCGACCTTTGTTCCATTTTTATTAATTCATAACTGATACTTGTGAATTTATAAAAATGGCAGCCGCTCTGTTTAGGAAATGTAGCAAAGTAACATTAACAACAACAGACATTCAGTAACCATATAGCTAGCGGCAAACAGACAAAACACCACTACAACTTCCGACAGCTTTCCAATTTATTAGCTAAATTTAAAAGAAAGTACGTAAATTAAAGAGTTTATAGACGGTCTGAGGTAGCGTACATACATTATGTTCAATTCTAACATTCTTTTTAACAGAACAGGTTACATTTAGGCGTAAAGTTATCGAAGTTGCAAAGAAAATCCGACAGTTGACAGTTGCTCTGCTATACTAATATATACGGTAGTCTCAATTCGTAGGCATTTAACGTTAGCTAGCGTAATGTCTGTATCAGTGACGTGTGTGCTCATGTAAGAGCCGAGTAACGTTAATTCCTGTTATTTCTTGCTAGTTAGTTAAACTCACAATTGTATCTAACGCCACCAGTGTCAATGTTTCACATCCAGGAAGTTACATTTTTGTAACTGCGTCACGGATAATTAACATTTTTACTACTACTTCTAATAATAATGATGATACTTATTCGTTTATTTGTATCTCTATCCAATAGCATCCATCTGGGTGTTTACTGCTATGATTCTGTATTTTGTGGAGGACTTCATGCAGCTGTGATTAGAACACTGTAACTAATATTTGTGTCCTTCTTTTCCTTCTGGTTATGTTGTTGTTGTTAATGGTCCCCAAGGGGGAATTCTTCTTCATTGTAGTTATGGAAAAAACGCTTACAGAAACTCTGAAGTACAGAATGATTAAAATAACAAAAACAGATAACACAAAGTGGCCCTGAGCTCTCTGGCATCTCAGGGACCTGCACCTTCGTCCATAGGGCAGAATGCTGAATTGGCGGTTGGTTGGGTGTTGTCGTCTTATGCGTTATTACGTACAATATTTTTCATTCTTAACCTGAAAACCTGCATGAAACTCGCAGGATGACAATAGAAATGTTACAGCAATGTTACCAGTACAGCCTTCAAATTAATCAAAATTACTAAAAAATACCTAAAACGTTCTCTGGAAAACCTGTTGCTTCCAGAGTAAGTGCCTTTTTTTTAGCATGGAGCTTAATGTTTGACTTTTCTCCACTCCCCACTGCAGGCAGCGTGCTGCTGCGGGACATCCAGGTGTTGACTCTGTACAAGGGTCGCTACACCACAGCGAGGCGCTCCAGCCCAGTGCCTCAGCTCCAATGTGTTGGAGGCTCTGCGGGGTGCCAGGCCTTCGTCCCAGAGGTGATCCAGTGTCAGAACAAAGGCTGGGATGGGGTGGATGTACAGGTGAGGAGAGAGGCTTTGGTTGGCAGCTGGGACAGAGAGATGAAGTGTGTGGAACGTAACATTTGCTCAGAAGCAGGGCTGAAACAATTGATTCATCTGAAGATGGATTTCACGACTAATCGTTTGGTTAAAATGTAACAAAATAGCAAAAAAATAAACATCACAATTCCCAACGTCCAAGTTGATGTATTCAAAGAATTAGCTATTTTAGCTGACCAACAAAAAAATGAACTGTTGACTATCCCTGGTAATAGGAATGGTCAAAAATGTTTTCCAGATATTCAGACTTTGGTGACTTTTTGCTTTACACACAAAGTGGATAGAGTTCATGTGGTACATAGGGCTGGGTATCGGTACCAAAATAACCCAGTACCAAGTAGTATCAAAAGCATTCTTTGATTTAATGTGATGTGTGATTGACAACTGCAGCAGCAGTTCCCAGTCTCTGGTGTGGTTAAGTCGAGCACGGTTTATTTTACAGCGTTAGCAGTTCAACATGCCAAGACACTTACATCAGTCTCTGTTAACAAAAAATGCACTTGAATAAAAACAAAACACAATCGAAAACAACAAATAAAATGGAAATTTTTCCGGTCTCGATAATTTCCATTTAAAAATGATCCAGCTCATTTTTATTTATGATGCGATTAATTGATTTATTGCATATTGCGACAAACCTAATTACATCAATCCTGGCAGACTTTTATTTTCCCCAGTGCCAGGAGGTGTGACTGACTGTAAACTGAGGTATACTTTTAATAAAACTCATATATGATACATTCCTTTATTTTGGAAACAAAAAGTTGTGTACAGAAAAAAGAAGCAAGTGTGTTTGTGTAATTGTGTGAAGAACCCTTATCCTTGGTGTGTTTAAATATGACAATAAGGCTTTGAATGATGTGGTCACCTCTTCACAGTGGGAGTGTAAGACTGATCTGGACTATGCCTACCGATTTGGTCGCATTGAGGTGAGCTGTGAGGGCTACAGTCATCCCGCTGATGCCTACGTACTAAAGGGCTCCTGTGGGCTGGAGTACACACTGGAACTGACCACAGAGGGCCAGAGGACCAAACAAGGCAGCAGGGGTTCAAGTGGAGGTAGGAGGATGGCAGTAGCTCAGTCCATAAGGAGTTGGGTTGGGAACCGGAGGGTCATTGGTTCAAGTCCCCGTAGGGACCAAAAAGTAGGGAGTGTGGATTGGTGGCTGGAGAGATGCCCCTTCACCTCCTGGGCATTGCCAGGTGCTGTTGAGCAAGGCACCGTACCCCCCAACCGCTCAGGGCGCTGGTTCA
>NC_045734.1:30722850-30724436 GCF_008692095.1 Etheostoma spectabile
CACTCACTCTGACATCTCTCCATTAGAGTGTGTGTGTGTGGACACAGAGTGTAAATTGTAATTTCCCCATTGAATAAACAGATTAAAAATTTAAAAATATAGTTGTAAAATGTATGAGGCTTTATCTTCACAAAAGGACTAGATATTAAGAGATTATTTTTCTGTTTCTTTCTCAGGTCTGGGGGGCTTTGCCTCCAGTTTTTTCAGCGGTTTCTCTGGAAACAAGCAGCAACACCACCAGCAGAGCCACCAGAGCTCATACCCCTCAGGCAGCGAGGACTCAGGAGGCCTGCTGGTGGTCGTTGTGCTTCTGATCTTAGCCTACGGCGTCTACAAGCTGTTCCTCAGCGGGAACACAGGCCAGTCGGGGCAGGACAGCGGACAGGCTGGTTCCCCCAGAGATAATCACCATGGCTCGACCGCAGGGCCACCACCCCCGGGATTTAAACCTGACTTCACAGGTAGCTGATGCAGAATGATTAAGCATGGAAAGACGGTCTGGTTTGGACTGCAGATTCTCCCTGGAAAACACTTCCTTAAAGACATACATCACCTTTTGTTATGAAGGATGGGCCTGATTACTAAATAAGCACTGTAGTATGAAATAAGATTAAAACTACCTTGCTGAAATCTTAAATCTGTTCTTGTTGTGTGTTAAGGCAATTGTGGTGCCAACCCAGGCTACGGTTTCCACAGTGACTACACTCAGGGACAACAGTACCCACGAGGCCAAGGTGCTCCTGGCACAGGCGGAGGCTTCTGGACCGGCATGGGAACAGGAGGGGTGCTGGGATATCTCTTTGGCCGTCAGAGGTCAGTAAAGAGATGGAGAGAGAGAAATGGGTGAAAAATAGAGAATTTATGCTTTGAAATTCTTCCACTACCACTCCATTCTGGATGTTTGTGCTGTACGTTTGCTTTGCAGAAGCCAGCCCTACAACTATAACCAGTCGGCTTACACTGACAGCAGACGTCCTCCTGCTGGAGCCTCCACCTTTTCCTCTGGGACACGCACTGCTTCAGGTAAAGGAGTGCATGTTAGCTAACAGAGCCACATGCAGTTTCCACATATCATCAACCTTTAACCACCTCTGATATAAAGATATTTATGAAAAATGCCATAGAAATAGAATGAGAGTAGAGCAGACATTCCTATTCAACTCAATACAGCAGGATGGTCAAACCAGCGGACATTTTTATGCGTACCAATGCCATTGCAAAGAACTGTGATGTATGTAGTAGGCTAAGTTATTCTGTGTCTTTGTTCATTGCACAGTGCTAAGGGCCATTTTCTTTTTAACTAGTCAAAAGACCACAGCAAACGTTTCAACGTCCATTCCATTCTCATTCTATTTCTATGAGAATGCCGTACTGGTTTAACTGCTCTTGAACTGGCCTGAACACCGGACATAGTAATTGTTCTGCTCATGGTATTTTCACTATTCACTGCGAACAGAGCTTTATTTCGTGCAAATAGGGCTTTATTTTATGAGAAATGGGCAACAATGCATAGAGATTTTTATTTTATTTATTTTTTTATTTCACATCTCTCAACATATCAACCACTCATACGTACAAGACAGCAT
>NC_045734.1:30724446-30724593 GCF_008692095.1 Etheostoma spectabile
GTCATCAGGACATCTAATTGGTTATTTAAAGAAAAGACTACCTCACTGATTATAAGAATACCACCCACATTACTCAGTGACATTTCTATCTCCAAGTGGTTCAAACCATCGAGGAAAGGCCGTCAATCCTGTTTTCTTCGGTGAATG
>NC_045734.1:30724603-30735706 GCF_008692095.1 Etheostoma spectabile
CTAAAGACATGCTGTAGGTACAGCTGGCTGACTAACATCTTTGTTTTTCAGGTTTTGGAGGAACCAAGAGAAGGTAGAAGCTGATGAGGTGGACAGATGATGGATGGCACTGAGAAGAATAAAAGACACAGTTTGTGGCTGGAGGAAGGTCAAACATGATGAAAACATCACGAGAAGACACTCTCTTCATGCAGAAATTAATTTGTCCAACACATAGTAAACTTTACTTAGTTTTATCTCCTCTGGAAGGTCACTATGTCAGCTACTGACAGAGCACTGTATTTTTCTATAATGCCTGGTTTAAGCTTCAGTGGTATTTGAAAGATATGGCATTACTTGTATGTGGTTTTAGAAGAGATCTTACATTGCACTGATTGATCAGCATTTTGTAGGCAAGATGGCATATGAAATAGAATTCACTTTTTAATTATACATTTTATTTATGTGGTCTTGTTGAGGAAATGCGATCTGTTAATCTGATTTTGTAGATTTCTTGACGTCTCATGAATGTGTTCTGCCTCACATGCAATGAGATATCAATGGAAACTGTAAGACCTTTTGTATTCACAAAACAAAGACAGATGTAGAGAAAATGAAAAAAGTGCTAAATCAGTAAAAACTCATAGGAAAAAAAATATTTTTTGTACATTCATCATTCTTTATTTGCTATTATGTGCTAGCCCTCCAACCTTTGCTTCCCTTATCATTTTAGTTTAAATGCGCTTTGAAGTGTTTTATTAATAGGGCATATTTTGAGCATTTGTGTGGTATTTTGGTAACTATCTAATAAAAAGAGAAACCTAAAGTGTCTTTTATTTTATTTTTTTTCTCTTCTTCCCAAAAGTAAAAACACACATTGTGCGTGGCCGTTTTCAGTAGATATCAGTGAGAGCAGAGTAATGAGCAGCTGTGTCTGCCACCCTGTCCACAAACTAAAGCATAAAAGAAAAAAGAGTGTGTATTGGGACCTAACTCATTCTATTTCTTCTGCCACCTGTGTTTGTGTCGTCTTTGATTTTATCCTGCTTCATCTGTTTTACAACCCTTTTTTATGTTTTAATTCTTCCTTCTGTCTCAGGTTTCCCTTGAAACTTTATACTCTCCACAATAACATCCCAACATTACACATTGGTTTAGGATTGTACTGTAACTATATCATACAAAACTGTTAAGTATTATATTGTGTTATGTAATTGTTTTGTGTAATTTGTATAACTATCAGTGCAGTATATAATCTTTGTGACACCTATTTAATATGTGATATACGTGAAATGTAGGCTACTATATAATGAAAACTGCTTTGGCAACAGCATGTTTTCTTTGCTCATGCCAAAAAGGCAAATGAGAGAGAGATTTTTTTTTAGAGCGAGCTGCCAATCCAAACTCTCCATTTAAAATCATGTGACGTTAAACTCCAAAACAATAGCAGTTCGGACTTTCGATCTCAGTCTCTGTCGAAACTATCTCTGCGTTTGCAGGTCATTGCACAAGAGCTTTACTTTACAATATGTTAAATAATCTGTAATGAAGTCTGCTCTGCTTCACGTGTCGGTGCCTTTTGTGGTGTGTGTTGCCTTAGCAAACACCAGCTTGTTCGACGAAGTTGAGGTGGACTTGTCTTCTGACCATTATGCGGAGAAAATGGTTGATTCTCTGCCCAGTTTCTTGGCGATGCCCTGTAACTGTCTGGTTAACCTGGCTTATATCTTCATGGGACTGTACTGGCTGTTGTGGCACAGAGGCGTTCAGGACACGAACCAGAGCCGGTACATGAGAGAGGTGTTCGCCTTCATGGCTGTGTTCTACGGACCTGTGCAGTGGACACGCCTGGCGCTGCTGCGGCGCGTTCCCGCCGTGCTCGACCAGTGGTTCACCCTACCGATTTTTGCGTGGGTTCCTGTGTGGCTCAGCTTTATAGAGCGCGGGCCAGAGAAGTGGCGCGCGAGGCACGCGGCAGCCCACGTACTGTTGTCTATTCTCAGCTACGGCCTGGCGCTGGCGCACGAGCGGGGCTTCGAGTTGGCGCTGGGCTGTCATGTCGTCATCGCGGTGTACACGGGAGTTCACGCGCAGCTGGCACACGGGGACGGTCGCACGCGGGGTTATTTGCTGCTGGCGGTGCTGTCATGTACGGGGTTCGTGGTACTAAAGCTGCTGGATCACTGGCTCGCTCGGTACCGGCTCTTTCAGCGGCTCACCGGACACTTCTGGTCCAAAGTGTGCGACGTGCTGCAGTTCCACTTCAGCTTCTGTTTCCTGACCACACTGACACAGAGGGCGCAGGGAAAGACTGCAGCACAGCGGGACTGAGCAACAACCGGAGGAGAAGAAACGTCGAGAGACATTTTACTTTAATCCAAGATACACGATGTTGTTTTGACTATCAGGCCTGGCAGATGTAGCCATTAGTGGGCTATTATAACCTAACACCAACTAATTCACCGTTGGGTTGGATTTGTCCAAATAATGACATAGCAAGAAAGCAAAATTAAAAAACAGAAAAGTATAAACCGGAAGTATAAACAGGAAAAACTAATGAACAAGGAGTTTTGCATGCAACAGAGGAACCAGATAAAACACTAAAAGTTGAAATGAGTTACTTCCATAGTTTAGCCCTAAATCCAAAAAGTCTCTGCAGCAGTACAAACTTTAATCAAAGTTGATGTGCAGACTTAATAGTAGTTAATAGTTAGGTGTTACTCAATATGCAAATGTATTTAAATATGAAAAACATTCACCCATCTCTCCTCTTTCCATTTTCTCAAAAAAAATGTTTTTGCACTGTAAAGGATTCCGAGAATCCCCGCATCGAAAGGCTATAAATCCAAAAGAAATATTTTTTGACTCTGCCTCATTGCCTATAATATACTCAAACCCTTGTAAATATTCTGGAGCCTGGCCATTTAGGCATCTATAAATGTAACCATAAACCATGATTAAAAATGTTTTGTACTTAAATGTATGAAAATGGATGTTGTCCAATCTTACAAATTTTACAAACAAGTCTGCTGTTGCTTAGAAAGACCATACTGATAGAAAGTACATGCAACTGGTAAATCCACATCTCATCTGCTGCATCTGAGTTTGAATTTGTACCTTATTTATAAAAAGTGACTTTCACATTCACTGTAGCAAATGCTGCTCATGTTCCAAATGTTTTGATGTTTCTGTGTATCTCACGTGACAGAGCACAAAGATGGAGCATGTTCACATTTCCCAGGTGCGAAGAACCATTTGACGTGTAAAATTCAACATTTCTGCATAAATAAGAATAATTCTTCAATTGCTATAGTGTCCTATTTTTGTCCAGAGTCACAATGTGAAAAATCCCAGATTTCCACATGTAAGTAGGAGGGTCATCCATGACCCACTCCACCGTGATGGCTTTCCTCGACAGCATAATAAGTTATTTAACCACTTCCTTACATTGTTAAATAGAGTCAAGGACACTTCCAAACAGACACAAAAAATGGATTTGCTGATAAAAAAAAAGTATTACTATATTTACTATAAATATATAGTGATGTAAATATTATTATGGAAGATGCGCCATCAGCGTGTGATGTGCCTGAAGGTTTGATGAGCAGCCTTGGCCACCAGGGTAGCTGCGTGTGGTGTAAAGCGCTTTGAGTAGTTGTTAAAACTAGAAAAACACTATATAGATGCAGTCAATTTATACATTTTGCAGATCACACACACACACACACAAAAAGGATCCCACACATCATTATCCATCATTTGTGGAATGTAACTAAGTCCATTTACCCAAGTACAGTACTGAAGTACTGATTTAATGTAATTGTACTTTACTAATATCTTTTTATGCCACTTTTCTTCTTCTACTCGCTGCATTTTTTAGATAAATATTGTACTACAAGACATTAATCTGACAGCTTTAGTTACTAGTTATTCAAATTAAGATTTTTGCACACAAAACACTTCATGAAATAATTTTTTTTATTATAAAATAAACTAGCCGGCAATAGGCCAGGCCTACAAGCACAGCTGAAATAATTAGCAGAGAACATACTTATTTAAATGACGGAACAGTTTTAATCGTTTCCAGTTTCTAAAACGTGAGGGTTTTTCTGCGTTGAGTATTTTTACTTTTCATACTTTAAAGAAGAAACCTAGCCTATTTTTACCTCAGTGTTGATCGCTAGATGTATCCGAGTACTGTTGATAGGAAAAAAACGACCACGGAGCCACCCAGATCCACTTGTCACATTTACAGTAGTAAACACTTACACCGTTAAAACAGCCCTGTATCTCAAATTTAAGCAAACTGGGGTAATATATGTTGTAGAAAAATACATGTCTCAATGTCAGTAATTAGCTGGGGAAGTTTCATGTTGATATCTGTTATTTATTTTTAACCTATCACTTATAATGTCTTGCAAAATGTGTGGGATTTAATATCTTTAAAGGCTGTTTCTCAAAATGTTTTTTTTTCATCTCATAACTACTAGAACTAGAGGGAAATACTTGAACTGTTGGGTCCTTGTCAATTACAGAGTGCGGTCTAGAACCACTCTATCAGTAAAGTGTCTCGAGATAACTCTTGTTATGAATTGATACTATAAATAGAATTTAACTGAAAATTGACTTCATACTCTGAGTCAGAAAACTCAATTGCAGCAGCACTTACACATACCAATCGTTCCAGTTTCACTCCTATCTTGTGAAAGCATTTACAGAGGGGTTTGTTCAGATATCATTCATAGCAATATGTATATAACATTTCATACCTAAAAAATGGCGAAAATGGATTTTCTCATGGCCAAAAGCCTTTGACTCTAATAAGTCAACAAAATAAAAGAAGAATTTGGAACCTGCTCCACTCTGTGGATAGTTTTACTAGGCATAGTGAAGTTTTGAATATTTAAAATTACACTACATATGGATTGTTTTTTCTAATTATGGATATCTAAACTTAAAACAACAATTGGATTGTTCATATCTGAAATTGCAGTGTTTCCCAATTTTAATATTGAAGATATTCAGACATTCAATAACATGAGATAGACTTTCTTGATTGAACTCCTGCACTTCAAGTCAAGTCCACTTTATTTGTCAATTTGTTGCAATACAAGAGAGCTGCTGTCATTTGTATATGGATGAATGAGCACATGCTTAATGCAAAGAATGTGTTTGTAATGAGTCTGTAGCTTAACATAACCCATCTACGTAGCCTACATAAATATAATTACATTTCTATTTTAAATGCCTACAGATATATCACAACTTAATCTTAGCGGATCACATTTTGCCACATCTAAACTGTTTCCATGCTGCATTCAGGTGGGTGTAAAACCTCATATGTAGCTTATTTTTTACTTACAGGCTGTATTGAAATATGAACAGATCTCAATACACTTAATCCATGTTGTAGCCTGTTATTGAATTAACTTGTGGTGCCGTTGCAAGAACAAAGACTGACAACGTAGGTGGCGGTATCGATGCTGCAACATTTTCTTTTAAACCTCCTGAAGTGTTTGTTGAAGACCACTGTAATAAGGAAAACAGAGCGCAGTGCGCCCAGATTAACTTGTGTCACAACAGGTACTACCATCGGTCATACGCCGTGCTCATATTGTTTTATTTAGGCTTACAAAGATCTAATATTTATCATGGGCAACACAACAGCTGTGGTGTAGAAAACAAAACCAAAGTTTCCACTCGTCAACATGGTGCACCAATTCAAGCTCAATATGCAATGCAAGCTCTGATTGTTGATTTCTTTTACAAATTTGGTGCACCATCTAGACTGCTAACAGATCAGGGCTCAGAGTTTGGCAACAAGGTACAGTAACAACGCGTTATGTGTCCCCACATGTAAGTATGTGCTGACTTCATGTCTGTCCAACTAATCATTTTCAAGGTCAGTTATTGGTTGTGTCAGAGGTTGGGCATCAAAAGAAGCCTCTGCTCCCCTTCCCATCCACAGACTAATGGCCTTGTGGAAAAATTAAATGGCACAATACAGAGGTTTCCTTTTTTCTTTAATACCTGAACGCATTTGTGCTGTCATTGCATAACATGCTGGTTAGCAGCTCCCAGCAGAGCATCTTTATTGTAAAATTTAACCAAAATTCTCTTCTACCTTCTCATGCCTGTAATTGAATTCTGCATTTTCAGGTCCCTGAACAAAATGGCGTCCGACCACCTCCAAGATTGGGACCAGTATTTGCAGGCCACAATGTACATAATCCCTGCCAAACTGACAAAACTGGATCCTTCAACTGTGGCTGGCCCATCACAACATGAACACATACACTGTTGGAGCCATTTCATTGGTTGATTAGTGTGTGATGCTGGAGGCGTACAAGTTTATTTAAATGTGGCCTAATTGGGTCAGCTGTGTTGCGCACAGCAAGGTCACAGTTTTTTGACGTGGTTAAGTGTGGGATGATGATTAGAAGAAGACCAGTTATGTTTGATTAGTTTTTGTTTACTTAAATAAACGGATTGTAATATCCAATTTAAGATTGAAACTCGTGGACAGCAAGTGACTAATTGACAATTCTTATTACCAAACACGCACTTACACAGAAGCCACACGTCAATTTCCGACCAAAAACAAAGGAACAAATGTGCGCCAACATAAAGTCAAAAAACTGACTTCATTGGACGATGTGGACGGGCATCGGTGCCAGGCAGTGGACCATTCATTGGAGAGCGTGGGCGGCTGAGTGAGGTCACCGGGCAGCCGCGTCAGGGTGATCAGTCATTCTCTACCATGTGACCTGGAAATGAGACAGCTCCAAAAAAGCAGTATCATGCACATATGGCGGGAACATGTGGATGGAGGATGTGTCAGTGCTGGGTGAGTAGAAAAACAACGTCAGTTTGAGTGCGTCTAAATCTTTAGCAGCTACTGCAGATTTAACCATTGGCCTAATCTAGCTTGATGTTTGGGGTTTATTGTCAGAGTAATGTGGGGAACAGATTCACCTGACATTTGTACCCGGACATTTTTCAGGGGTGAGTTCTACCTCAGCAGTACACCTTGGGGACCTGCATAGATGCTAGTGGATTTTAAATCCCACTGTTTACCAAATAGGTTATCGGAAAACTCATTATAATAGAGAAGGTCATTTTCTCTCTCATAAGGAGGGTGAGTGTGGAGGGTCAGCAGGTGGTACATACGGACGGAGGCTGCAATCCAGGGTTTCCCTTGCAAGTAGGCGGACAGGATGCCAGTGTGAGGGGGCGTCTCAGGGAACAGATGAGCCCAGTAAATGTCAGCTTTTGCGGTGATTTCCAGGGCAGGTGCCACAGCCACTGCCCCCTTCGTCCCACATCCCACAGTTCAAAACTGTCCCATCAGGAAATGTGAGAGAAATACTTCAGGTGAGCAGAGGATGACACTCCAGTTTAATGAGCAGGTCACGTCCCAGTAGGTTTATAGGCACAGTAGGGGAGACAATAAACTGATGCGACAGACTCTGTCTGCCTATGGAAAAGGAAGGAGGAGTGAAAACAGGCAGTTCTGTCTTTTCCCAGAGAAGCCTACAACAGTCACAAATCGTTCTGATAGAGGTGCATTATTTGTGTCATTCAAAGTGGAGTAGGTAGCTCTGAATCCACTAAAAGGATAGTCTTTCCACATACTCCACTGCAAGGAGAGGCTCTGCCAAAGCCCTCTTAGCTTCCCCTGGGCCCCCTCAGTACATCCCTCATACCATCCTGGAGCCTGGACCTTCCTGTGTCAGGGGATACTGGCCTGGGTGTCCGTAGCTGGGAGCAATGGTGGGGTTTGGGCCTGGTGCCCCCTTGTTGTCTCTGCCTTGCCCTCTCTGCCTTGGTTGAGCATGTGGGCAGGCAACTTTCCAGTGGTCCATGGCACCGCACAAGAAGCATCCACTCTGTCGAAGTGGTTGGGGTCTGTTGAAACGAGTTGCAGCCCCCCCTGTAGTACCCCTGAACTGACCTCTGGATGGGAAAAATATCCCTGGGGGATAGGAAAGCAGGAGGATAGGCTTGCTGAGGAGCAGGGAAGGGAGGAGGGATCTGGGGGATGGTCACAAGGGAAAGGGGAGGGGTTGATGGGGGGTGGAGGGTATGGGTTAGATCAGCAGGCATGTGACAGACATTTGTTACTGAGCATCTTTTTGTTAATGTTAGCTTTTGCTTCTGCAACTGTAGTTTCAAAAGCTGTGTCTGCAGCTCTGTGTTTTAACTCCCTTTTGTGCAGCTTTACGTTTACAATATCTAAATGATGCTAACATGTTTCCGCCACACCGCATCTTCACAATCATATCTAAATTTCTTCCAATTTTACACACACCTCTGATGGCAGCCCTGCAAACACAGCCTTCCTGAAAACACACAGATGTATTGCCCTTTGCGCTGGATTTTTTCCTGTCGACGCAGCCATGTGTCATAACAATCAGCTAAATACTTCATAGGTTCAACTTGGGGTCCACGGGAAGCTAGGTATTCCGCGACTGGGGCAGAGGATAAATTCTCCTTATGACCTCTGCTATTCGATATAAATGGGGCATGAAAGTGACTCATTTAAAGTCGATTATAGCTTCTTTTTTATTGTGCAGACCTCATGGTGATAATGTTCAGAGTTTCAACGTATGTGTGAGCAGGTGTAGTAATGTGGTGTGTTTTAGCCTTCTTATTAGCTGCATCTACAGGGGGCAGTACCTCTTTGTACTGATATCATTCCTTTTTATCCAATTTTCCCCCTTTTTCTTGTATTCTCCACTTCCTGACTCTCACACATCCTACTTCCTTTATGTCGCTATCAGTTTCTCCCTTGATTCACTGCATCTCTCCAATTTTCCTTAACTCTGCAGCGACCCATACCTGTCTCACCTTTTGCTTCTCTGTCTCTTTGATCTCTTCCCTTTCTCTCCTTTTCCTGTCCCTTAATTCTTCTGTTACCTTTCCCCAGAGTGATCTTGCTCTCGCGTGGGGCTGAACTACTCTGTTTTTGTTATTCCTCCAGCTGTTCAAGCCTCATTCTCTGACTGAATGGAGCATTCTCATAACTTCCATTTGCTGCTCTGAGAGTGCGCGTTCCTGTTCTACAGAAGGAGAGGAGCAGAGAGGGGAGGGGCTCGGGGCGCGCTTGGCTCTGTCTGTCTGGTTGGTGTCCTGAGTCAAGGGAGAGAAGTAACTGTGCCGCTTGTCACATCTATTATTGGCTATAGTCCGGGGGTCTGGGGGCCTTTAGTTCGTCGTCTGAGTGTCGGATGTAGCAATATGATTGTAGTTTGGGTTTGATTTTGTCTTGTTCTGAAACGTAGGATCTTTGGCTCCCTGGACTCCTTCGTTTTTTTTTTTCAGTTTATCTGGCATGAGATGACTCACACTTTGGCCCATTAATGCTAATCAGAATTTATCAGACCTGGGCCTCTAATTCTTTTACCTTTTTTGAGTTTGGATCGTGGTATCAAAGCCTTTGAGTCAGCCAATTGTTCTTACATTCTTCTAACTCCTGTCTATATCTATTCTGATTTCACAAATGTGCCAATAATGTAGTTGTGGTGTCCTCTGCGGTATCCTGAAAGAGAGGCCACAACACTGTCTTTGTTTCTTTTTTAACCTTTTCTGGTCTTTTCAGCTGTTCTATCTGCCATTCCGCGCATTATCAATTCCATTTGTTTTTTCAGGTTTATAGGGCCCGCAGCCTACGCCGTAATTATATGATCTCTTTGGGCCTCCATTACTCCAAATTATGATTATCTTATTTTCTTATATTATTTTATTTATTTTTTACAGAGAATTACTTTAAACTTGAGACTACCTTTCACATAAAAGTCAATGTTAGTGCTATCCTTCATGACCACTCAGTGTCACTACCTTTCACGACTTTATTTTTAGAGATGTTACTTTTCGCCTCTGACTCTTCTTCACACTAATTTAGCCAATATAGTGCTGCCCTTCATGTTACCGACACTACCCTTCACATTTTTCTTTAAAGTGCTACCCCTTGAGTCTGACTTTCCTTAATTTATTTTTAAACTGAGACTACCTTTCACACTAAATAGTCAATGTTAGTGGCCTTCATGATCACCTCAGTGTCACTACCTTTCACGACTCTATTTTAGAGACGCACCTTTCGTCTCTGACTCTTCTTCACACTAATTAAGCCAATATAGTGCTGCTTTTCATGTCTACTTAAACTTACACCTTCACACTTTTTCTTAAAGTGCTACCCCTTGAGTCTGACTTTCTTTATATTATCACAAACAAATTAGTCACAATATGGTACGTTCCTAGAATCCAACCCTATGTCTTGATGTCAAGATTAATCAAAATACCTTTCTAAATTGTCAACCAGAACCAAGGACCTCACCCATTCAATTTAGTTTTCTCCAATATAGCAGATTTGATATAAACAGGTTCTGCTACCTTTTAGGTGGCGCCTTGGTGATGATCAGAGTGTCCGGTTCTGGGTGTTTTGTCAATGGAACCTCTTCCTCCTGGCTGGCTCGCCAAAATGTTGGGGCGAATCCTGCCCTTCTAGATTCTCAGGAAGAAGGGTTCAAGTCCGTAGGTTGGATGAAAGAACGTTTAATACCATGGAATATTCCAGAGCAAGGTTAAAGAGAATTATGCATCCATAGCTCTCCTAAGGTTGTCTAAATCTTTCCCTTTCTGCCTGATCTTATGTGTACCTGGGTCAGTTCATTTGTTACCACGTGACATGTTTGTGCGCTGTGTTTGTCTTCAGAAGGTAGTGCCTAGCAGAGCTTGGCCTGCAAAATAGATAACAGGTCTCAGACTGCTACTGGAGAGGACCTTCACCCAAACACAGTGACGTCCCTAACCACTTGGCCCTGCTTTTCAGAATTAGACTCACTCGGCAGAGCTAGATGGTTGGACACATTGTACCATAACAAACTTACAAAAGGTCACAGTAAACTTTATGAACTATCACACTGAAACCTAGCAGACTATGTGTAATGCTTTTGCTCTTAGCTCAAAATATAATGAATTTAAACACATGATAATATAAGCACTACATGATTATAATGGTTCATGCACACATGATAGAATATATTTAATCCCACACCGTCCACACTCCCACTGAGGTGTCCACTGCAGGTACCGATCCCCGATGCTCGTCGCAACGCTACCAGC
>NC_045734.1:30735731-30736100 GCF_008692095.1 Etheostoma spectabile
CGGCTGGACGCGTTGCAGACGGACATCGCGGGTTTGTACTGAGCAGTGTGGCATCTGGACGTGGTTACGCGGAGAGGCGCGGACTGGACACTAGATGCGGCGACGCAACAGAGACAGCTGAGAACAGTTGCTTTGGACCAAGGCCAAGTCATTAAGGTAAACGGTAGCGCTACCATAAAAAAGTACATGGCCATTAATAGTTAAAGGGTGCACACACAAGACAACTAACAAAAAAAATCCAATGCATTGGTGGTTTTTGTGGTTTTGCATTTGTGTGAAAGACTTTGCTTAAAGACTTTAAGGTTCAAGTCAATGCTTTCTTTGTGTTGTAAATGTTTGAATGAAAAGGTGTGGTTAAACAAAGGGTAA
>NC_045734.1:30736237-30736377 GCF_008692095.1 Etheostoma spectabile
ATGAAACTGGTTTTGAAACTGAAATAAACAAAAACTTCAATAAATATCAAACGTTGATTAAGGACGCAAAGGATGTACAACATACTCTGTTAGAGTTGTTACCTGTGGAAGAAAAGGAAAAACAGGAAGTTTGGTTCAAG
>NC_045734.1:30736650-30736748 GCF_008692095.1 Etheostoma spectabile
TGGAGAAGGAGGCGGAGTCATTGCGCAAACAAATGGAGCAATTGGAAATGGATGCTCTTATTGATCCCTCAGGAGCAGAAATTGCAGTTTTGCAGGCA
>NC_045734.1:30736758-30736965 GCF_008692095.1 Etheostoma spectabile
AAGATGGAATGGAATCCTATTTTGAAAAACATGTGGAAAAAGATACTATCGTTTCGGATTCAAAGTTAAAAGAGCCCAGGACGAAAAATAAAACCTCACCTGTCACAAGAGCAAGAAGGGAAAATGTTGAGCTTGCAATCAACCAGAAATCTACAATACAAATTCTGCAAAGACAAAATGAAATATCAGAGTTGTTTATACAGCAAC
>NC_045734.1:30737510-30737652 GCF_008692095.1 Etheostoma spectabile
AACAATTCCGAAGTCTTGCATGTGATGTCCGTGAAAGGCAAAAGCGCAAACCAAACTTTAATGATGTTGTGCAGTTTGTGGAACACCAAGTCAAGATTTTGTCTGATCCAGTTTTTGGGGATCTTCACACCACAGAAAGAGG
>NC_045734.1:30737662-30737817 GCF_008692095.1 Etheostoma spectabile
AAAAGGGATGTGGATACAGAAAACCCAAAAAGGAAACGTGACAACTTTACTAAAAATGTCTATGCTACCAATAAACTACAATATGAGGAAACAAAAGTAACCAAACAGAATTGCATAAAGAGCGATATCAATTGTTTATTCTGTTTACAAGGCCA
>NC_045734.1:30737888-30737988 GCF_008692095.1 Etheostoma spectabile
GAGTATGCTTTGGGTGTCTCAACACTGGGCATTTGAGCAAAAATTGTGAAAAGCGCATCACTTGTGAAAAATGCAAACTGAGTCATCCAACAGCTTTACA
>NC_045734.1:30737998-30738124 GCF_008692095.1 Etheostoma spectabile
CAAAGAAAAATTGACAAGTCAGTGAGCACTGATGGCCGAAATTCCTGTAAACGTGAATCAACTGGAATTACAAATGTAGCTCAAACCTTTGGAAGCCAAACTGGGGCCGGTAGTAATGGAATACTA
>NC_045734.1:30738591-30738835 GCF_008692095.1 Etheostoma spectabile
TTGAGATTATGGAACAATCTGTGAAGTTTCAGGATGGACATTACAGTTTAAAACTACCGTTCAAAACCAAAAACGTAACTATGTCAAATAACCGAAGCGTTGCTCAACAGCGTCTCGTCGGAATTAGAAGGAAAATGGAAAGAAACGAAAAGTTCAAGCAAGAGTACACAAAGTTTCTTGAGGATTTTATCAGCAATGGTTATGCGGAAAAGGTCCCAGAGGATGAATTACGTTGTGGTGAGGA
>NC_045734.1:30738883-30739001 GCF_008692095.1 Etheostoma spectabile
CAAGTTGCGGGTTGTTTTTGATTGTGGAGCTGAGTTCAAAGGAACTTCCTTAAATGATTACCAAACCTTACAAGTTCCTTAATAGGAGTACTCTTAAGGTTCAGACAAGAACCTATTG
>NC_045734.1:30739139-30739284 GCF_008692095.1 Etheostoma spectabile
TTGGAGCGGTGTCATCTCCCAGCTGTGCATGCTATGCTTTGAGGAGGACTGCTGATGACCATCAAGGCAGCTTTCCAGAGGAAATAGTTGATACTGTTCATAGAAATTTCTATGTGGATGACTGTTTGAAAAGTTCACCATCTGT
>NC_045734.1:30739506-30739653 GCF_008692095.1 Etheostoma spectabile
CCTTTAACTTTCGCATGGACTGCAAAGAAAGGATGGAAACCCGACGAGGGATTTTATCTGTTGTTAGCTCAGTGTATGATCCCTTGGGATACCTTGCATCAGTTACTCTTCCAGCCAAGCACATTCTACAAAATTTGTGCAGAATGA
>NC_045734.1:30739986-30740156 GCF_008692095.1 Etheostoma spectabile
AGATGGTAAAAGAAGAATTACAGCTTCAGTTGGAAGAATCCTGTTTCTGGACCGACAGTACCACAGTCTTGAAATACATCCATAATGAGAACAAAAGATTCAGGACATTTGTGGCCAACCGAATCTCTATTAGGCAAGCTTCAAACACAGACCAATGGCGGTATATCCAC
>NC_045734.1:30740166-30740275 GCF_008692095.1 Etheostoma spectabile
ATCCTGCAGATGATGCATCTAGAGGTGTGACAGTCCACAAGCTCTTGAACGACAAGACATGGTTGTCAGGACCAGAATTCTTGTGGCAAGCAAAGGAAACATGGATGAA
>NC_045734.1:30740389-30740618 GCF_008692095.1 Etheostoma spectabile
TGATTGGAAGAGACTGAAAACTGCAGTATCATGGATACTGAAAATAAAGAAGGCTCTACTGGAGTTAAGTCGAAAAAGAAAGAAACTTCAGTTGCGTACTTGTCTGGATCCCAATTACGTGGATCTGGAAATGTCAAAAGCCAGAGGCTTAATGGGACAAACTTTGTCAATTGATGACCTGTGTATGGCAGAAAGTGCTATCATCCAATTCTGCCAAAAGGAAAGATAC
>NC_045734.1:30740643-30751176 GCF_008692095.1 Etheostoma spectabile
GCTTAGAACAGACCATATGATAGAAGTTACAGTGCAAATCTGGTAAATCACACTCATCTGCTGCCAATCTGAGTTTGAATTTTGTACCTTATTTATAAAAAAGTGCTTTCACATTCCCTGTAGCAAATGATGCTGTTCATGTTTCCAAAGTTTTGGCAATTTCGTTTCTGTGTATTCAAAGTGACAGAGCACAAAGCACTGGGAGAATGTCTCACATTTCCAGGGGCGAGAACCATTGAACTGTAAATCACATTTCTGCATAATAAGATAATTCTTCAATTGCTATAGTGTCATATTTTGTCCAGAGTCACGTACAGAAAAATCCCCGAGATTTCCACATGTAGTAGAGGAGTCATCCATAAGCAACCCACTCCACTCGTGAGGCCTTTCCTTCGACACGCATAATAAGTTATTTAACCCTCTTCCTTACATTGTTAAATAGAGTACACGAGGACCACTTCAAACAGACACAACAAAAAATGGATTTGTGATAAAAAAAAGTATTACTATATGTCCTATAAATATATAGTGATGTAAATATTATATGGAAGATGCGCCATCAGCGGGTTGATGTTGCGTGAAGGTTGATGACAAGCCTTGGCCAGCAGTAAGCTGCGATTCGTGGTGTAATTAGAAGCGCTTGAGTAGTTTGTTAAACTAGAACAAACGACTATAGAATGCAGTCATTGATACATTTTGCAGATCACCACACACTACACACAAAACAGATCCCCACAAATCTTATCAACATTTGTGGCAAGTAAACAAGTCCCATTTACCCAGCGATCACGTACGAAGACTGATTTTTAATTGTATGTACTTTTTTACGTAATATCTTTGTTATGCCCTTTTCTTCTTCTACTCGCTGCTTTTTTAGATCAAATATTGTACTAAAGACATTTATCTGACAAGCTTTAGTACTAGTTATTCAAAATAAGATTTTTGCACACAAAACACTTCAGATGACCAATTTTTTTTATATTACGAAAAAACTAGCGCCAATAGCTCAGGCCTACAAGCAACAGCTTAATAATTAGTCAGGAGAACATAGCTATTTAAATGGACGGAAACGTTGTAATCGTTTCCAGTAGTTTCTAAACCTGAGGGGTTTTCCGTTGAGTATTTTTAACTTTTTCATACGTTAAGAGCAAACCTTCCTTTTTTCCTCAGTGTTGATCGCTAGATGTACCGAGTACTGGTTTGATAGGTAAAAACAGACCACTGGAGCCACCAAATCCACTTGTCAATTTACAGGAGATAAAACTTTACACCGTTTAAAACAGCCTGATCTCAAATTAAGAAAACTGGGTGGGTAATATATGTTGTGAACAAATACATGTCTCAATGTCAGTAATTAGCTGGAAGTTTCAATGTTGTATCTGTTGTTCTTATTTATTATTGAACCTGATCACTTAAATGTCTTGCAAAATGTGTGGGATTTAATAATCTTTAAAGGCTGTTCTCAAAATGTTTTTTTTTCGATCTCATAACTACTAGAACTAGAGGGAAATACTTGAACTGTTGGTCCTTGCAAATTACAGAGTGCGGTCTAGAACACTCTATCAGTAAGGGTCTCGAGATAACTCTTGTTATGAATGATGATATAAATAGAATTAACTGAAAATGACTTCATAATCTGAGTCAGACAAACTCATTGCAGCAGCATTACACCATACCAATCGTTCCAGTTTCACTCCTATCTTGTGAAGCATTTACGAGGGGTTTGTTCAGATATCATTCATAGCAATATGTATATAAATTTTCATACCTAAAAATGGCGAAAGGATTGCTTTCATGGCAAAAGCCTTTGACTCTAATAAGTCAACAAAATAAGAAGAATTTGGAACCTGCTCCACTGTGTGGATAGTTTACTAGGCATAGTAAATTTTGAATATTAAAATTACACTACATATGGATTGTTTTTTTAATTATGGATATCTAACTTAAAAACAACAATTGGATTGTTCATATCTGAAATTGCAGTGTTTCCCAATTTTATATTGAAGATATTCAGACATTCAATACATGAGATAGACTTTCTTGATTGAATCCTGCACTTCAAGTCAGTCCACTTTATTTGTCAATTTGTTGCAATACAAGAGAGACTGCTGTCCATTTGTATATGGATGAATGAGCATGCTTAATGCAAAGAATGTGTTTGTAATGAGTCTGAGATTAACAATAACCCATCTACGTAGCCTACATAAATATATTACATTTCTATTTAAATGCCTACAGTATATCACAACTTAATCTTAGCGGATCACATTTTGCACATCTAAAACGTTTCCATGCTGCATCAGGTGGGGTGTAAACTCATATGTAGCTTATTTTACTTACAGGTGTAGATGAATAGAACGATCTCAATACACTTAATCCAGGTTGTAGCCTGTTATGAATTAACTTGTGGTGCGTGCAAGAACAAGACGACACGTAGGTGGCGGTATCGATGCTGCAACATTTTCTTTTAAACCTCCTGAAGGTTGTTGAAGACCACTGTATAAGGAAAACAGAGCGCAGTGCGCCCAGATTAACTTGTGTCACAACAGGTACTACCATCGTCATACGCCCGTGGCTCATATGTTTATTTAGGCTACAAAGATCTAAGATTTATCATGGGCAACACAACCAGACTGTGGTGTAGAACAAAACCAAGTTTCCACTCGTCAACATGGTGCACCCATTCAAGCTCAAATGCAAATGCACGCTCGATTGTTTTTCTTACAAATTTGTGTGCACCATCTAGACTGAAACAGCATCAGGCTCAGATTTTGGCAACAAGGTACAGACAATGGTTATGTGTCCCGACATGTAGTATGTGCTGACTTCATGTCTGTCCAACAATCATTTTCAGGTCAGTTATGGGATGTGTCAGAGGTGGGATACAAAAGAAGCCTCTGCTCCCCTTCCCACCACAGACTAATGGCCTTGTGGAAAAATTAAATGCACAATACAGAGGTTCCTTTTTTCTTTAATACCTGAACGCATTTGTGCTGTCATTGCATAACATGACTGTTAGCGTCCCCAGCAGCATCTTTATTGTAAAATTTAACCAAATATCTTCTACCATTCATGCCTGTAATTGAATTCTGCATTTTCAGGTCCCTGAAACAAAATGGCGTCCGACCACATCCCAGATTGGGACCAGTATTGCAGGCCACAATGTACATAATCCCTGCCAAACTGACAAAACTGGACCTTCAACTGTGGCTGGCCCATCACAACATGAAACAATACACTGTTGGCAGCCATTTCATTGGTTGATAGTGTGTGATGCTGAGGGTACAAGTTTTTTAAATGTGCCTAATTGGGTCAGCTGTGTTGGCGCACAGCAAGTCACAGTTTTTGACGTGGGTAAGTGTGGGATGATGATTAGAAGAAGACCAGTTATGTTTGATATGTTTTTGGTGTACTTAAATAAACGGATGTAATATCAATTTAAGATTGAAACTCGGACAGCAAGTGGCTAATTGACAATTCTTATTACCAAAACACGCAATTACACAGAAGCCACACGTCAATGACCAAAAACAAAGGAACAAATGTGCGCCACATAAGTCAAAAACTGACTTCATTGGACGATGTGGACGGGCATCGGTGCCAGGCAGTGGACCATTCATTGGAGAGCGTGGCGGCTGTAGAGTTGCAGACAGCCAACGGGGATCGTACCGTGCAGTGGACACCCAGTGGGGGTGTGGGACGGCTGGACGCGTTGCAGAAGGACATCGCGGGTTTGTGTACTGAGCCAGTGTGGCATCTGGACGTGGTTACGCGAGAGGCGCGGACTGGAACCTAGATGCGGCGACCGCAACAGAGACAGCTGAGAACAGTTTGCTTTGGACCAAGAGCCAAGTCATTAAGGACACGGTAGCGCTACCATAAAAAGTACTGAGCCATTAATAGTTAAAGGGTGCACACACAGACAACTAACAAAAAAAATCCAATGCATTGGGTGGTTTTTTGGTTTTGCCTTTGTGTGAAAGACTTGCTTAAGACTTTAAGGTTCAAGTCATGCCTTTCTTTGTGTTGGAATGTTTGAATGAAAAGGTGTGGTTAAACAAAGGGGTAAATGGAAGGCGAAAGAGGTTGAGGGTGCGGCAAACAAAGGCATTGCTTTATAAAATAGATGGCTTAGAGAAACTAAGAAAAACAACACTTAATAAAGCTGCCAACTTAAAAGAGCCAATACTGGGGTTGATGTATGAAACTGGTTTTGACTGAAATAAACAAAAACTCAATAATATCAAACGTTGTATAAGGACGCAAAGGATGTACAACATACTCTGTTAGAGTTGTTACCTGTGGAAGAAAAGGAAAAACAGGAGTTTGGTTCAAGGCAAAACTTTTGAGTGTCAATGAATTTCCAAATGTGACAAAACGTTTGGCAAATGAGGGAGCCACTGAAATGAGGGTGTTGATATTGAACCAGGAAATAAACCAATGGACAGTGTGTCAAATATTGATCAGGGTTTCGAGCGATCAAACAAATCTTCAATTGAAATGTACGTGTACAAGCAGAAGCAAAGAGAGCCGCGCTTCTGGCGCGCGCAGCAACTATGAAACAGAACATGCAATGGAGAAGGAGGCGGAGTCATTGCGCAAACAAATGGAGCAATTGAAATGGATGCTCTTATTGATCCCTCAGGAGCAGAAATTGCAGTTTTGCAGGCATTCTCAGATCAAGATGGAATGGAATCATATTTGAAAAACATGTGGAAAAGATATATAGTTTCGGATTCAAAGTTAAAAGAGCCCAGGACGAAAATAAAAACCACCTGTCACAAGAGCAAGAAGGGAAAATGGTGAGCTTGCAATCAACCAGAAAATCTACAATACAAATTCTGCAAAGACAAAATGAATATCAGAGTTGTTTTACAGCAACAAAGGACAAGTCAACTACACCAAGAGAGATACCAGTGTTTGAAGGTGCGCTTTAAAGTTCAAGGTATTCAGCAAGCCTTTAAACACTGTGTTGAAAGGAAAAGTGCTACTAAAGGGGACTGCATGTATTTTTGGAGAGATACACTAGAGGGCGCAAGGAACCTTGTGCAAGCTGTTTACACATGAGTCCTGAAAGAGGTTTTGAAGCAGCCAAAGCTCTACCTAGAACCGCTTGGGATGAAACAAAAATTCAGCAGCGCTATATCGAAAAGGTGCTCAACGGCCTGTTATTAAGGCTGAAAATGTGTCTTTGCTCCAGGATTAGCTTATTCTGCGTGGGATGCAATAACGCAATGTCTGATTTGCAGGACATGAGAGAACTGACATGTCTGCAAACCTAAAAGTTGTCATTTCAAAACTTCCTTATAAATTGAAAGAACAATTCCGAAGTCTTGCATGTGATGTCCGTGAAAGGCAAAAGCGCAAACCAAACTTTAATGATGTTGTGCAGTTTGTGGAACACCAAGTCAAGATTTTGTTGATCCAGTTTTTGGGGATCTTCACACCACAGAAGAGGAATGCATATCAAAAGGATGTGGATACAGAAAACCCAAAAAGGAAAACGTGACAACTTTACTAAAAATGTCTATGCTACCAATAACTACATGATGGGAACAAAAGTAACCAAACAGAATGCATAAAGAGCGATATCAATTGTTTATTCTGTTTACAAGGCCACTTTCTGGATGAATGTCATCAATGCCAAGATCAGCCATCGTGAAAAAATCAACTCTCTAAAGGAGAAAGGAGTGCTCTTGGGTGTCTTCAACACTGGGATTGAGCAAAAATTGTGAAAAGCGCATCACTTGTGAAAAATGCAAACTGAGTCATCCAACAGCTTACACATCATGTCCAAGAAAAATTGAAAATCAGGAGCACTGATGGCCGAATTCCTGTAAACGTGAATCAACTGAATTACAAATGTAGCTCAAACCTTGGAAGCCAAACTGGGGCCGGTAGTAAGGAATACTACCAATCCTTCCAGTTCAGGTGAAAGCAAGAAGGGGCAACAAAGTGATTCAGACCTATGCCTTTTTAGACAATGGATCAACTTCTACATTTTGCACAGAAGCTTTGATGCGAAAGCTAAACCTGACTGGGAAAAAATCAAGGATATGTTTGTTAACAATGAGCCCAAAGACATCTGTGTCAACATACATTGTGAAGGGACTTGAAATATCTAGCCTTAATGATAAAAGGTATCACAGTCTTCCAAATGTTTACACACAAAAAACAATGCCGGTGAATACAACAAACATTATCAATAAGGAAAACCTTACAAATTGGCCCTACCTTGATCAGATTGACTTCCCTGAAATCCAGGCTGAAGTGGAGTTGTTAATTGGTACCAACGCCTCAAAGTTGCTGGAACCATGGGAAGTTGTTAACAGCCAAGGAGATGGACCCTTTGCCATTAAGACCCTACTGGGGTGGGTTATCAATGGCTCATGTGGAGATTTGAAAGGTGACTTTAGTGATGATGACTGTCCTGTTGCCACTGTAAACAAAGTTTCTGTGGAGTCGCTTGAGCTGCTATTGGAAAAGCAGTACAAACATGATTTTAATGAAAGAGATGCTGAGGACAAAGAAGAAATGTCAAGAGAAGATACAAGATTCATTGAGATTATGGAACAATCTGTGAAGTTTCAGGATGGACATTACAGTTTAAAACTACCGTTCAAAACCAAAAACAACTATGTCAAATAACCGAAGCGTTGCTCAACAGCGTCTCGTCGGAATTAGAAGGAAAATGGAAAGAAACGAAAAGTTCAAGCAAGAGTACACAAAGTTTCTTGAGGATTTTATCAGCAATGGTTATGCGGAAAAGGTCCCAGAGGATGAATTACGTTGTGGTGAGGAAAATGTGTTTTACATTCCACATCATGGTGTCTACCATCCACGCAAAGGCAAGTTGCGGGTTGTTTTTGATTGTGGAGCTGAGTTCAAAGGAACTTCCTTAAATGATTAACTTTTGCAAGGCCCAAACCTTACAAGTTCCTTAATAGGAGTACTCTTAAGGTTCAGACAAGAACCTATTGCCTTTATGTCTGACATAAAATCTATGTTTTACCAAGTCAAGGTAGCAGAGGAAGACAAGGACTTTCTGAGATTCCTATGGTGGCCTAATGGAGATCTGACCAACGAAGTTGCAGAATACAGAATGACAGTACACTTATTTGGAGCGGTGTCATCTCCCAGCTGTGCATGCTATGCTTTGAGGAGGACTGCTGATGACCATCAAGGCAGCTTTCCAGAGGAAATAGTTGATACTGTTCATAGAAATTTCTATGTGGATGACTGTTTGAAAAGTTCACCATCTGTGGAAAAAGCAATAAAATTAGTTAAGGATCTTGATGACCTTTGCCAGAAGGGAGGCTTTCATCTTACACAATGGATCAGCAACAACCGCAAAGTCCTGCAAACAATTCCAGAGAAGGACCACTCTAAAAAAGTGAGTGAGCTTAATTTGGACAGGGACCAACTCCCAATGGAAAGAGCCTTGGGGCTCCAATGGTGTATGGAAAGTGACACCTTTAACTTTCGCATGGACTGCAAAGAAAGGATGGAAACCCGACGAGGGATTTTATCTGTTGTTAGCTCAGTGTATGATCCCTTGGGATACCTTGCATCAGTTACTCTTCCAGCCAAGCACATTCTACAAAATTTGTGCAGAATGAACTATGGCTGGGATGAAGTAATTCCACAATTCCTAAGACAACAATGGATCAAATGGTTGATTGACCTTAAAGGGCTTTTGATGTTCCAAGTGAACAGGTGTTTAAAACCATGTGATTTTGGAACAGCTGTCAACGCCCAATTGCACCACTTTGCTGATGCTAGTGAAGTAGGATACGGCACAGTAACATACCTGAGGTTACAGAATGAAGACGGTGATGTGCATGTCTCTTTCACTCATGGAAAAGCCAGAGTGTCCCCACTAAAAGCAGTAACCATCCCTCGTTTGGAGCTCACTGCTGCTGTCTTAGCTGTTCGGGTAGACAAGATGGTAAAAGAAGAATTACAGCTTCAGTTGGAAGAATCCTGTTTCTGGACCGACAGTACCACAGTCTTGAAATACATCCATAATGAGAACAAAAGATTCAGGACATTTGTGGCCAACCGAATCTCTATTAGGCAAGCTTCAAACACAGACCAATGGCGGTATATCCACACGTCACAAAATCCTGCAGATGATGCATCTAGAGGTGTGACAGTCCACAAGCTCTTGAACGACAAGACATGGTTGTCAGGACCAGAATTCTTGTGGCAAGCAAAGGAAACATGGATGAATTGCAAGGTGGAGGCCATATTGATGAAGGTGATCCAGAGGTGAAGAAGGAGATCTCTGCAAATGCAATAAGCTTACAGAACAGTGCAACCAGCCAGCTGATCATGTATTACTCTGATTGGAAGAGACTGAAAACTGCAGTATCATGGATACTGAAAATAAAGAAGGCTCTACTGGAGTTAAGTCGAAAAAGAAAGAAACTTCAGTTGCGTACTTGTCTGGATCCCAATTACGTGGATCTGGAAATGTCAAAAGCCAGAGGCTTAATGGGACAAACTTTGTCAATTGATGACCTGTGTATGGCAGAAAGTGCTATCATCCAATTCTGCCAAAAGGAAAGATACAATGATGAGATTTGTGCTTTGTTGTCTGGAAAATCTGTGAAAAAGAGTAGTTCCATCTACAAGCTCAACCCTGTTGTAGGAGATGGACTGCTGAGAGTCGGTGGAAGGCTGTCCAGGGCGGCTATGCCAGAAGAAAGCAAACACCCAATCATCCTGTCAAAAGATCAGCATATCTCCATGTTAATTCTCCGATATATCCATGAACAGATAAGGCATGGGGGGAGAAGTCACATGCTCTCCAGGTTGGGAGAAAAATATTGGATCACACACGCCAATGCAGCAGCAAGAAAAATCTTGTCAAGTTGTGTGTTTTGCAAGCGTCACAAAGGACAAATGTGCGATCAAAAGATGGCTGACCTGCCAAAAGAAAGAATTACTCCTGACTTACCTCCATTTACAAATGTCGGGGTGGATTACTTTGGACCAATAGAGGTAAAGCAAGGCCGTTCCTATGTGAAACGTTACGGTGTCATCTTTACGTGTATGGCAAGCAGAGCTGTTCATTTGGAAGTGGCACATTCACTGGACACGGACTCTTGCATCAGTGCTATTCGTCGATTTATATGTCGGAGAGGCCCAGTGGCCCATTTCCGCTCAGATAATGGCACAAACTTCACAGGAGCAGAGAAGGAACTAAAAAGAGAAATCGCAAAATTGAACAATGGGACAATTGAAAGGTCTTTAATGCATGAGGACATCAAATGGAGTTTCAATCCACCAACCGCTTCACATCATGGCGGTGCTTGGGAAAGCATGATCAGGCTGGTTAGGAAGGTGCTGTTATCTGTTCTACATCAACAAACCTTAACTGATGAAGCCTTGGTCACTGTCTTATGTGAAGCTGAAGCAATATTAAATGATCGACCCATTACCAAAGTTTCTGCAGATCCTAATGATTTGGAACCTCTAACGCCAAACCATCTTCTTACACTGAAAAGAAAACCAAGTTTGCCTCCGGGTCTGTTTGATCATAAGGACCAGTATGTAAGAAGACGATGGAAACAGGCACAGTACATTTCAGATTTATTCTGGAAAAGATGGGCAAAGGAATATCTTGCTTTGCTACAGGAAAGGCAAAAGTGGAACAAAACCAAACGTAATCTTGCAACAGGAGACATTGTTTTGATTGCGGATGCAACAGCCCCCGGAATTCCTGGAAAATTGGAAAAATAATCAAAACATTCCCTGACAGGTCCGGCATGGTCAGATCTGTTCAAATCCAAACAAAAACAAACATTATTGAAAGACCAGTGACAAAATTGTGTCTGTTAATAGAAAATGAATTGTCTGCATAACAAGTTGACATGTTATGCAGACTGCCAAAAAAAAAAAGGGAAATTGGTTTAAGGTAGCCTACAGCCTGCCGTTTAAGATTTACATGTCTCCATATCTAGATATGTGTTTGTGATTAATTGTTATGTCTTGTATCGCCATATACAATTAGGGGCCGGTTGTGTTGGAGCCATTTCATTGGTTGATTAGTGTGTGATGCTGGAGGCGTACAAGTTTATTTAAATGTGGCCTAATTGGGTCAGCTGTGTTGCGCACAGCAAGGTCACAGTTTTTGACGTGGTTAAGTGTGGGATGATGATTAGAAGAAGACCAGTTAGTTTGAAGTTTTGTGTTACTTAAAATAACGGATTGTAATATCCAATTTAAGATTGAAACTCGGGGACAGCAAGTGGCTAATTGACAATTCTTATTACCAAACACGCACTTACACAGAAGCCACACGTCAATTTCCGACCAAAAACAAAGGAACAAATGTGCGCCAACATACACAGCACACACCAACAGCGGAACGAACATCCATTTCCAGAAAGACTCCAAAAGCTCCAAAAAAATGCAGAAATGTTTGAGTAAACCTCCATAAAGTAAACCCTAAATTATGAATTTCAGAAGTAACCGACTGTCATTGATATTTTACCGTGATCAGAGACCTATGGGCAGGAGGTCGCA
>NC_045734.1:30751186-30763003 GCF_008692095.1 Etheostoma spectabile
GTGGTCAAAGGCTGGGCCATACAAGGTGTGTTCAGAGACTGTGATGGACCTGGCACCAGGAAAGCAGTTGGAGACAGAGGTACTTTGTATTTGTCCGATAAATCTCTTTTAGTAGTAAGAAACCGTGGATCACAGGTCAGTCTTATACCTATAGGTTGTGAATGCATACCTATGCATTATGGGCCATACAAGGGGGGCAACCATTACTTACGCCCATAAAATGACGGAGGTCTGGCAGGACTCCCCAAAAAGTTTTAGAAGGGTAAGTAGGATGTTGTACTTCTTCAGTATTGTGTGTGCGTGTGTAAAATGTGTGTGTGTAATGCCTGGTACTAACCTAGCTCTGGGGAGTCATACCCTGGAGTCCTTATGTTCTTTCCCCCCCCCTGCATGTTTCCTTAGATTAGGGAGGGGAGGATGCGTCCTACTAGACACCGCCTACCAAGAGACTTCTCCCTAAGAGGGAATCTTTCCTCACCACTGTCGCACTAATTACTTGCTCTTGGGGGAATTACTAGAATTGTTGGGGAGTTGTAAATTATAGAGTGTGGTCTAGGCCCACTGTATCTGTAAAGTCTCTTTAGATAACTTCTTCTGATTTGATACTATAAATAAAAAAATGAATTATATACTTCTTTATTTACAGACTCAAGGTGCAGATTAAAAACAGACAAAAAAACACATTACAAAAGGGGTTCAAAAAAAAAAAATACATATAGACAAACTGATCCCCAACAATATCACAAAAAAGAATCACACATACATACACATTTACCAATTGCAATGCTCAATGATTAAAACAGGTACAGGTGCTTGTTCCAGTGATTCCATAGTTTTGACGAATATCTGGTATCACTAAGTGCAGGATTGATTATAGCATTTAAAATTGTATTATTTGACTCAATTGAATGTAGCATTTAGGGTATCTGCAAGGACTGTGTTCCAGAGGGATGACCATCATAAGTCACAGACAAAGAGTATTTTTTCTTTCTAACTGGCATAGTAATTTGGGTTATGAATGTTTCACTAAAATTTGGTGAAAATAAACAGTTAATTATAAAGTAATTAAGGAAGTAATTGCCTTACATAAATGGTATTATTCTCTTAATACAATCCATATTAAGAATATATTGCAGACATCCATATTTCAAAAACTCTACTTTCAGCAGAAAGAGAGAAGAGAAAAGAGAAAAAATAAATTAGTGGTTATTATTCGGTTTATTATAAGGAAACAAAGAAGGGGCCTTTAATTCCCCTGAAATGTAAAAATGCATGCCAGTATGGTGACCTCACTGTTGGGTTCTTGAAGTTTCTGGGGAATAAATGTGGAACCCATTACATGTTCACACGTCATGTTTAGTGATAGAAGTGAGGACAGGCTCTGATTGTGGTTTCCTATTGGTCCACAGCAGGGCCAGGCCCGCCTCTCTGAAGTCTTGATGGCAGCAGTAAATAAGAGGATTTAAACCACAGTCCAGGTATGACATCACTGATGACAGCGTCCTTAACCAATCAGGGGCTGGTGACAGGTCCATCCTGCCCAGGAGGATCAGCTGATGTGGAGGTCAATCGAAAGAAAGAAACAAAGACGGTCTATGAGTGGACAAATATGTGTTCAGTCTGTGGCTTTTACATCTGTGCACATTCAGATACAGTAGATAGTGTGTTGTTTCCATGTGAGCAGGGTTTGAGTTACATTGGGCGCCACTGGTTACAAAAGAATGTCATTAGGAAAATGGCCCTGCTTACCTCAATAAACATTTTCTCTAGTTCATGTTCTCAATCGATAGTTTCAAATCTTACAGCATGATGTTAATTTGATAAATCCCAAACTTACGTAAAAGGGCAAGGGATGCTTTAGGGTGTGGCTACAAGCTCACCTTTGCAATGTGTATGTGCATGTTGTCAATGTTTTTATCTAAACTTTGACCATCTCACTTGGTTTTCACTTCATCAAAGTTAATTGGGACATTTTGGTTATCTAGAAATGCCTTATTCAAAAAAGCCTGCTGATCAAGCTAACAAGCTATTGCTAGCGTTGTAATTTAAGTGACAGTTGGTTGATTTTCTGCTCTGCAGCACATGCAGATGAATGGCGCCAGTAACTACAAGTTGGCGCACACCTGTGGGTAAATCTCCACTGGATGACTCGCTTCAGAAGGGCTGAAAATCTTCAATTTTCCTTCTTTAGTGTTTACTTTAGTGCAGCACCATTGCATTGCATTAAAACATTGTCACACCTAGTTGCAAAAAACCAAGATGGTGAAAGCCGGATCACCTTACTCAAAGCTTCTAACCAATCAAACCAAACCCTTGTGTGACATCACAATGCTACGACCACTAATTTTATGTCTCTGTCCCGTTTTCCCAAAATAATTAGACACCATATTCTCACGTGAAGGACAGTATGCTGCACTTCGCTACCAAGCCACAAGGTGCGTGGGCCGGGAATATACCTCAAACCCTATTTTTTCTTATCTCTGCTTTAGTTATTTAAGAGACCCCTAGAAAAAAAACTCAGATTATAACTCAAACCCTGCTAGCGAATGAGTGCATGTGTCACCTCAGACAGAGCAAAGGGAGTGTAGCAGAGCATTAAGGAGGCCACCAGCAGAGGAGTGACTGCAGACAGATCTGCTACATCATCACTGAAGAAACAAGATGGAGAAAAGTATAAGTAAGTATAAATTGTCAATCAAATCGGCTTCAGACGCAGGTTGCTAGGTGAGTTGGATCACGGTAGAACTAGGGTCGATTTCCATGTGAATTGCACACAACCAGGGTTGCTGACAGTGAGTGCCCAGATGTCTGCAAGGTTGACAAGTCAACATCAGCGTTCACCTTTGGAACAAACGAGGCTGATGCAACAACAGGTGAAGGCATGGCTGAAAACACGAACCCCTATGAAATGTTTCAGTCAGTGAATGTACTTGCTAAGAAAAGACCTTCAGGTTCAGTAGAAGGAAAAAAAGTCCAAAAGGAAGGTGACCGACGGCAAAGACATTGGTTATTTTCAAAGTGGATGTGGTTTAATTCTTGACCAGTGTGTGTATATATATATATTGGTATATGCTAAAGTGTTGTCTGTCCTGTTTACCTTGCGATCACAGGAATAATATTGATTAGACAACAGTGAATTGACAAGCGCGGTGGGGACCAACACACTAACATGCTGACAGATTTCGTATTGTTGTTTTTAGTTTAGGTGGACCGATTGTCTCATGTGTCTCATGTGCACCTGCTCTATGAAACAACACGACGTGGAAGCATGCACCAATCATCCAGGTTATTGTATACCCATCAATTGAACTTGTTTGGCGCCATTTAGCAACTTTCACAGGAATGAACAGGGCAACGCCTTGAATGGTTTTATCCAACCAACTGTTCAAACCCCAAACATATTCAATTTATTATCATATCACAAGCAATACAAATCAAATCCTCACAATTAAGAAAAGATGGAACCAGTGGGACTGAAACGGTTACTGACTATTGTCATATGAGTCATTGCTGTAGTCTGGTCTATGTACATTTAAGTGTACAATGTACTGTAATTGTACCTGACATAAACAACATCCATGACTGTATTTATATATGGCTAAACATCATCTGACCAGTTTCCAGCTTGTGTGGTGTAGTTGTAAATGATCTTTTTTCAGGTAGTTTACCTGTTGCCCTGCGAGCGGCAGCCGGTGGCACTTAGTAAAGAGCAGACGAAGATTAGGAGGAAAGGGAGGAAGAAACAGATTGAGACAGCACAGAGAATGTAGACCAACATGTCTGAGTAGCTGCTCTCCCAGAAGACAGCACACAGCATCTCTGCAGGGTCATACCTGGAGCAAAGACAACATGAAGGAGGTGAACAGAGTAGAATCAACTTCCTCCAACTGCAAGCATGTTAATTACATACCTGATCCAGGCGTAGACAACAGGGATGCTCCCAAACACCGTTCCTGTCACCCAAGAAGCCAAGCAGGCTGTCACTATGACAACAAAGTAAGCACTTTCTGTGGAGGCCATGCCAATCAGTCGTTGCACACAGAGGATAGCTGGAAAGGAAAAAAAACCTGACACTGACAGCATTGAAGGAATCATGGGACTATGCCTACTACTGTAGTACTGATGTAAGGATAGTTATGGTGACTAGGCCTGGCAAACCCCATTCCTTTTAAGGATTTGGGTTGTTCTGAGGCACTCACTAAGCTGAACCAGGTTGTATGAGTCACTTGAACCACTTGAGTCAGTATTGCTAAAGAAAAGTTATTGTTTTTCTATTCAACCTAATTGCATTTTAACAAATTACATTTATACAGCAAACCTAGCTAGGCTACGTGCAGAACACTGTAGGTTATTTCAGAAGTGAAAGAATCTTCTGCTTTACCCTGAGTTCGATGAGAGACTTCACTCTAAGCTGATTCGTGGGATTGATTGACTCACACGAGTCATCTTGAGTTCTCGAGTTAATCAGCTTTCGGCTCTGAGTCTGCAGGTTGGACTGTCTCTCTGCTCACTCAGTCGCTTGAGTTGACTTGTGGAGTTGTTGCCTACAAAATTGTAAGTTATAAAGCTTTTTGCAACTAATGTGGCTAGGAATACTAGTAGTTAATGTTGCAAGAGGTTTGTGTGTGGCGCTGTTATCATTTAGATTGAATTGTAGTAGGACTTAACTGATCCGGGTTAATGATACTAGAGACTCACGATTCGCGATTCAATTTAAAGACTGGGGTTAAAGATCCAAGTGAATCACGACTCAAACAGGTTCAATGTTAATAACTAGCTCAGTTTGAGCTGATAGATGCATCCGAGGCTAGTGTTAACAGATCTATTAAGAAAGAAGTAGGGGTAGGAACCAGTCAATTAGATGTAATCCAAATTACTGGAAATAGAACAATATTAACAATAATTTAAAGCAAAAGCGAAAGAAAATTATTAATGAAAACTGGAGGATGGCTTATGAAGAGAAACATATGGTCAACACTGGGAATATACAAAATTTCAGATTTGGAATATAGCAATTAAAAGGGCTAAATAATTAGCAAAAGAGAAGATTTTAACTTAAAAATATATTTTTCTATTTATGAAAAAGACAATCTGTCTCAAACAGATGTCAATAAGTTTACTGAATTAGAATAAGATGGAAAATATCCGTACCGTAGGTGCTTTTATCAGGTCTAGATTGATGGAACATGGTGAAAAGAACACAAAATATTTTCAGAAATTTGAAAAAACAAAAGCCTGTGTCATATTATATTTTACATGAACTTAAGGTTGAAGGGCAGATATCTGAAAAACACTGAAATAATGAACAGCTGACGCAGCGTGCCTTCGCAGCAGCCCTGAAGCAACGACGTCTCATGTTTGTGAAATGCCTGTCAACTCGACTCTTCACTCCTCGAGGCTCTTCCTCGACTCCTATTCTCGAAGTCGCGAGGAGAGGAATCGAGGAGAGGAACCTGGGATGTACAAACTGGGAATTGGGAAAGGGCCATTGTGTTCACCCGACAGCAATGAGAGTCAATATGGTGACTAATGATCCTAGATTTGTCAACTACAGATAAGTCATGGAACAAGTAAATAAACATGGACATGGCTCAATCTGAATGAAACAACCTTGATGTAAGATTGTTACTGGGACTTTTCTACGGAGAATCTTACCCGTGATGCCACAATCTCTATCAGTGTGTTTGGAGCTGAGCCGTACCTTTGCTCCCTATGGAGGAGGCGATGAAGGCAAACTTGAGCAGACTGACGACCTCACACCACGGTGACCTTTGACCGCTTGTCAGTATGGCCAACAGGGAGCTGGAGATGATGAGGAAGGAGCAGCCTTCACAGCACAGTGATTTACTATGAGAAATTATGACTTCCTGCACTGGCATTACATGTCAAACACTGTGTTACATCACTAGAATCAATTTTAGGGTGGGTTCAGAGGAAAAAAAAAAATATATGACATATAATCATGAAATGCACTAGCATTAGTGTCAATGTAAATTTTACCTAAATCTGACAAGGTGAGATTGATGAAAGGAAGCCAATAACGACTGCTGAACTGACCCCTGCACTGAAAATGAAAAACAGAAAAAGGAAATTTAAAGACACAAAGAACACAAATAATATTTCATACCAATGTAAGGAACAACTTTAACAACTCACCATGACTTTGACCAGCAGAACAAAACAGTTTCCCACAACTCCCATGACCATCTCTAGTCCCAACACAGCCACCAGCAGCCACCTCTCTGCCTCTGACCACCGACGTTCCTCGAACACAGTCCCATTAAAAGACTCACTCACTGGAATTTAAAGAAAACAGACGAAAGCAGAGTTTATCATAAAGTAACCACCTACATGGAACTGGTACTGCTTACTGGGTTCAAGGACTGGAATCCTTGGATTGTGGTGGCACCTGCAGCTGCTGCCGTAGTCCTGCTCAACGCCCTGCTGTGCCCTGCAATCCTTCTACAATTATTATTAGTCAAAGTTCTATTATCTTAACTGTTACTGTACTGGTCGAGGCAGATGGCCCCCTCCCAAGAGCCAGGATCTGTTACCTAGTTACCTTTTGCACAGCTCTCTCTCTCTGTCTGTCTGTGTGTGTGTGTGTGTGTGTGTGTGTGTGTGTGTGCATGTTGTGTTGTGATTTTATCTGTGTTCATTTAGATCATTTCACCTGGACTTATTTGGGGATTTTGTTCTTATAGTCTGTGACAAAAACAATATGAGGGATTGTCTTTATATGTGAGATGGTGTCAGACTTCAGTCTTTTCAGAGTCTTCTAGTGTCTGGTATTCACAACACACTGGCACAGGATTATGTGTTTTAGTTGACACCAATGCATTTTTCTCCTTGTAGCTGCTTGTACCAGCCGCTGCATTTAAATTATAGTAAAAAGATTGGGTGAGATGGTTACCGCCTAATGATATCCAAACCTTTTCTGTATCTCACAGCTGTGATGTTTTTCTATGGTCTAAGAAAGTTCAGTCAGACACACTGTTAAACCTCATTCTTACATCATCTATTACCATCATCTATTTAATAAAAGAAAGGCTACACTTACTTTTGCGATGAGCTGTCAGTCCACAGCCTTTACCAGTGGTTTCTGGGTGTTTGCAGCGGAGAGCTCAGTTGGATGTGTCATCAAAATCATTTTCAATTAAAATTCACATGCTCCATTTAGCTCAACTTGAATGGCTCTGACGCACGGTGTGCCTGTGATTCAGTTTCTGCAACTACCACTGTCATTATCCTGTAGGTGATGATAACAACAACAGTAAGGAAAATAAGCTACTGTACTATTAGATAGATAGACCAAAATTAAATAACATTGACTTTGGATTTGCAGAGACCTATAGTTATATGATTGGGTATTGGGGGTACATTAGGTCAGGATGTTGACTGATATCCTTACATTTTCACGCTGTTCCTTCAAAAAAGAAAAAGGACCAGCCAGCACGGGTGGAACAGAGAGTGAGGGAAGAGAGGGTGAGGCTGGAGAAAGACCTGAAGGCTTTATGCAGAGTACAATTTGAGGGAGAGGGGAGTAAAGAAAGTGGATCTGTTTAAGCTAACAAAATGAGAGAGCAAGTTGGAGAAATAAAATGTGTGCAAGTTTTGGGATATTGAAACTTGTGCACATGTAATACTGAAGTGCAGATGGAGAAGGCAAAGGAAATGTTTAGATTAGGGTGAAAGAAAAAGTCAATGTTTGACAAGTTATTTTTACAGGGGTCCCTGGGGTGGTTATGTCTGTATAGGGTGCCCACCCTTTACAGACGATGAGTACCTCTCCAGTCCCCCCTTTACCTCTGCTAAATCTGTGCAATTTAAGTTTTAAATTTTATTTTAATAACTGCACCTTTGCAAATGACAATAAACAAATTACGGCAAAAGCTTTGTAAAAGTCCAAAAATAACATTGTGTCACAAAATAATTTTGAAGAATCTAACTTGTCAGCAAGTTGGATGTTATCAAAAATCTAAAATGTGCCAACCTTTCATGAACCCTGACTGTGTTGCAGAAATAATTTCTCCTAAACAATTTTCTTTTTCTTTTATCAGACAGTGGAGCAAGTAATTTGTAAGGCGAATAAAGATAAGATCTTTGTTTGGTTCAAAAATGACATATGTTAAGCCTTGCTTCATAGAAAAAGTTAAATATTTATTTTTGGCCTGTTTAGATAGTGCCCCAAGACCGAAACAGTGACTACTGGACCGTATACGTATCTATGTACTGGACCACAGACCGTCAATTTACATACAGTCTTTGTACTGGACACTGTACGATTTAGCTTAATCCAGGAGATGGCAGTAATGCAACAGGATGCAAGCTGCTGTTTGTTATATCAGCAAAAAGAAGAACAATACGTTCATGACGCCATCACGTTAGCTAACTTCCCTTCACACGCACTGTCCGTTCCGCAAAACCGTCCGCTGTTCTGGTTCAGAAGGCCAAATAGCGACGTTTCGGTGAGTTTAAAACCATTTAAATTCCTAAAACATTACACAGCACCGTAACGTCACATCAAATAGTTTATATTTATAATGTATACCTGACCTTGAAAGAATTAGAATCACCCTTAATTCACCTTACGTAACCTCAGTGCGAAAGTCCTTGACAGTATGTGCTCTAACCTAACTACTAATCCCTGCTAACGCTATCTTAGTTTAGCGACGTGCCTTTACTTTTCACAAATTAAAGGCAAATTCAACTAGCTATCATTTATTGTGTATAGATTACAGAACAGTAGTGATTTGCTGCAAAGTCAAGTGGTCGCGAGGGTATTTTGTGCTACTTAGGTAAGTGACGTAGTGCTAGCGTTACGTTATCTTAGGTCAAGAATTCGCGGTTAAAGAGTTCAGTTCAAAGTTAAGTTAGTTTGATGTACTTCAGTAACGTTGTACGACTTTGTAACATAAAGGCAGATAAGGCTAGCGTCAGCAGCTCAAACTGTAACGTTACGTCATCGTGCAGAACAAGTCATGTTTATTAAGATTTAGTGAGTGTTGTTTTTGCGGTGTAATAGTGACCATCAACCAAAAACTGACCGCTATCTGAGGGACGGTGCGCTTTTACATCTACAGGGGACATTCACGTACATTCATACACTGTGGCCGGGACTGCCGTACAAGTGCCACCTGCACTTAGATAAACAGTCAAACACATTCATACACATTCACACTCCGATGCGCAGCACCGGGGGAAACTCGGGATTCAGTGTCAAGGAGGGCGGGGATCGAACCACCAACCTTCCGATTGGCTGGCAACTGCTCTACCACTGAGCCATAGCCGCCCCTGTCCATCACCCCTTTTAAATATGATGGAAATCATGTTACTGGTTGTGTTGGCCCATTCCAGGTATTTCAATAGGTAAAACGTTCATGGTTGGTTATAATCTGTCAGCTATTATTCTCAGGAATCCAATCAACTAATTTTGAGGCAACAACTTTTCAATGACATGGTAGAAGCTGCAGTCATTTGTTGGCAAGTGAAAAAACAATTGGAATGGTTATAATCTAGGACAGAGATGCTCAACATCGGGTCCGGGACCCATAGGGGGGTCCTCAGAATTATTGCAGGGGCGCAGGCAATTTATGTGAAACAATAATAATTGAGTTTCTTAAATGAAATAAATAAGTCTGGAAATATACATTTAATATTAATGCAACATTTTAATAGCAAAGATAAATAGGCCTATTTGTGGGGAAAAAATATTTACACATTGAAGATAAGCTTACTATAGGTAACCATGGTAGCCATACAGTTTCATACAGGCCTTCTGGGTGCACAAGATGTTTAACATAATAACATGATGCATAAATAATATCCATTTCGTTTCATCCATTCTGCCCAGTTTAATATGCAACTCAACAATACATATGGAAGGGGGTCCCTACTCGGTCTCTCTTTCAGCTAAGGGGTCCCTGGCTTAATAGACATTAAATACCCCTGGTCTTGGGCACAGGGCTCCCCCACAGATGGCACAATTTTGGCACACGATCACTTTTGGGGACAACACCTGGTTTAACCTCTGAATTTAACGCTAAGAGTTCGCAGTAGGGTTTATATTTAAAAAGTCGCAATGTCACCCATTAGTATTTGTCAGAATCAACCTTGCACTGTTTAGGTTATGATACTGGGAGTAGATAGGGACCGTCTATTTACAACGATGTAAATGTCAAATAATAATTTACTAAGATGTTTTGATGCAGTTACTGTTTTTGACTTGTTTCTCAAAGTACTATCCTGTCTGGTTTCAGCTTTTAAGACATGATGACTGCAACATTGCGTTTACTGTACTCCGTGTCAAGGCCAGGTAAGATTAAATCACCCAAAGGAACAGAAACATATCCAGGTCCTCTTACAAAATACTAGTAATTTTAATGCAACTGACACAATGTTGAAATCATGTCAATATTGAGCCATTTAATTTTCTATCATCTTGCATTTCACTCTCTACACCGCTGTCTTCGGACAAAAAGTCACATCCTGAGATCAATAATGTTGTCAGACACTTTTAATAACAAAAGTCAAGGCTCCACAATTGCCCCATTAGGTTACATTGTAGCTTGGTTCACGCCGGGTCACATCAGTCAATAGACACAAATGCATGGAGAAATGTTAAGAAAAAACTGTAGTTACTCTTAAAGCCCATATCAGGTACCTGTGTAGTAGTATTCAGTTGTGGATGTAGTATCTTAATGACAATGCACTTATTAATTTACCTTTCATTTCAGGCACTATTGTGGCCAGTCAGAATCTAGTGAGGTCCTTCAGTGTGTCCGCACAAAGGGAAGGATTCAGTAAGTACCAGTACACACATAAATACTAATTTTGATGTATTGTTGTAGTGTGTCTCCTTGAAGGGCTTTCAGGGATTTGTACCAGAATGAGATTACTGGGTTAGCCAGCTATCTATGGTAGTGATGGGGGAATCAAGTATTATGAAGCTTGGGGTGCAACAGGCCTCTCACTTTGTGTTTTTGTGTGCAGAGTATGTGAATGCCCAAGAGATCCCCACAGATATGAAGTCCATCACAGACCGAGCTGCTCAGACGCTGCTCTGGACAGAGCTCTTCAGAGGTCAGCTGAACATCACTCATATAAAAAAAAACCTGGAGGTGGTTTGGCTACTCTTTTTCTATGTGATCTGGACGATGTTTGAGAAATAATTAAACATGAATGATTGTGTTGTGATCTCAGGTCTGGGCATGACAATGAGCTACCTGTTTAGAGAGCCTGCCACCATCAACTACCCATTTGAGAAGGGGCCTCTGTCGCCTCGTTTCAGAGGAGAACACGCACTACGCAGGTGAGGACAACCATTTATTAACAACTCAGTGGATTGTGGGTCACAGGAGTTTATAAATCAATAACATGCATTCGTTACCAAATTTTCAGTACTCTGTAACACTAGTCATTGTAGGGACTAACCCGAGGAGACAGTAGTGTGACTTACTGATTTCTCATTTTTAATAAAATGTGCTCTCTAATCAAGACAAAGTCACATGCTTGCTAGCCAGAGTTTCTGCTAGAAATAAATGGGTGTTGGTCATGTGACCTGTAAGGTTTCATTTAACCGGTCAAATGGAAAAGTTCTCGTCAGATATTTACCAGGTCGGCTCAGTTCAAGCAGGTACCGTGTGATGTAAAAACGGCATTAGTATATCGGTTTAAGGTGACTGAAGTCTTTATTATGTTGCACCAGGTATCCTTCAGGAGAGGAGCGCTGCATCGCCTGCAAGCTGTGTGAAGCTATCTGCCCTGCGCAGGTATGCATGTTTGTATTTTTAATATTAACAAGACAAAATTACTTTG
>NC_045734.1:30763013-30778478 GCF_008692095.1 Etheostoma spectabile
TGTTTTAACCATAAGTAATGGTCTTTACAGGGAATATAGCATGAAATGTATGATTATATTTAAATTTGTCAGTTGTGAATACATATAGGCATTTATATTAAATCTCAGTGCCAGATAGCAGCTCAGAGGACTATGTCAGTGGGTCTCTTCATCTCCAACAATGTGTGTCCAGGCCATCACCATCGAAGCAGAGACCCGTGCTGACGGCAGCAGGAGGACAACTCGCTACGACATCGACATGACAAAATGCATCTACTGCGGCTTTTGTCAGGAGGCTTGTCCTGTGGACGCTATTGTAGAGGTGTGTGTATGATTGCTGACATGTCTGCAGGTCCTTAACATGTAGATATACAGTAAATTCAGTTTTTGATGCCATATCACACATTATTTTTGGTAAGTTCTGTAAATGGTCCCATTGTTTTCCAACTGGCTTTCACTTTTTGTTTCAATGTAGTCTAACATGTATCCAGCAAATCCAGATCTCACCATTTTGACTTACCAAACACTGCACAACTGCTGGTTCAGTGCTTCAGAAAGCTTAGTTCCCCATCACTAACTGCAGTTTGTTTCAAAACAAGACAAACGTGTCTCAAATGGCACATAGTTGTGGGGTGCGCAATAAAAAGTTACACATTTTCTTCAGGAGAGCAAGCCCCTGGATGCTTCTAGAGGGGGTAACTTCCTGTAGGCTATTTATATTGCAATACATATCACAGGAAAAAAATAATTGCAATGTCAATTTTTTTCAACTAGTGTAGTGCTTGTTTAAAATGTGCCTGTTGGGAACGGACCGCTTGCTTTACCTCCAACTAAAATGACCCCAAACAGCTATACATTTATTTTGATGTTTAGAGATAATTTCTTTTTTAATATGTTGCTATTCTAACTCATTGAAATAACTTAGAGGCCCCCCAAAGCACTTCAAATATGCTTCTCAATTGTATATTGCTGACACTCACAAAATACAACAATTCAAATATGTTTAAGTATTAATTAAATGTAAGTACATTTTCCTGATAATAGCTATTTTTCATTCCTCACTTTAAGTAAACATTTGAAAGCAGCACTTGTACTGTGCAGTATAATAGTTTTACTAGTAGTCAAACGTTTTAAATCAGAAAAAAAGGTTTTTACAATGCATGACTCTGTGTTTTCTTTTTAGGATTTTTTTTAGTAGTGGAGGCAGGTCTGTCCATCTGTCTTCCAAAATGTAACTCTTGTATCCAAACGAATTGTGCTTCAAGCTGCAGGCCATCCAGTTATAACAACCTCATCCAGATTGTCAAAATCATATTGATATAGAGCCATTACATTAAAAATCTTTCAGATAACAGGAGCCTATGATTTACTGTAGCCATCCTAACAACACACTAACTGAATGCTTTTTTCCAACGCTGTCTTTGGACAAAAAATCACGATGTGAGATCGATACCAGTTAGCTAGCTATCCTGTTTATGTTTCTTGCAATGTTAGCCATAGTTATTTATTTCTTACCTTGATTTGGTGTCTGTGTTTCAAAGCCATCTCCCTCGGTGACGTTTTTGACGGAGCTGTTGGTTTAAAAGTCGACTTGGAAGAAAGCGTAGTTGTACTTGTTGTTAAATTGCAATGTGAGCAGAGGCCAACAGGGTGCATCGTGTCGGCAGGATAATTTAAAGGCAACCACGACTGCATTGTGCGTCTGCGCTATTTCTAATACCATGGCGGCAGAAACTTTGCCATGGCGGTCCACCACAATAAAATCAACATAGAGAAACACTGTACTTCTACAACTGTCAATAGGAAAGGTGAAAAGTAAAGGAAGACGTTGTTTGCCTGGGGCCCTGAATTCACTACATCTGCCCCTGAAAAACACACCAAGTCATGCCTGCTCAATCAGAAAGACCGGTGAATACACTTAGCCGAGGTATTAAATGCTAAAAAGGTTTAAAGTTGCTTACTTTGACATAACCACTGCCATTTCTGAAGGTATTTAAAGATTATAAATGATATTTTGGAAGCATTAACGTTATAAGTGTTATAAGTTAGTTGGCAAAATTACACCATTTGAGTTGCAGTGGCAGAGTAGCGCTGTTCCTGTATTCCATTCACTCGGGGTTATTGACTTTAGGAAAGAGAAGAACATTTTGGTGTGTGTGTCCAGCTACAAAAAGTGAGCTGCTATTTAGTCACACAAATGTTGAATGATAGTACACATTATGAGTACAGTATGTAGTGCATTTTGGACGCAGCGGCTGACTTTATTGTTGTATTGGGGGTCAGGGGGTCAGAGGCTGCCCTGGCAGTGTAAAGAAGTGTGGCTGTGGCTCTCTGTCTCACAGCAGATAGGAAATTCATGCTGATGGCCCAACTAACTCTTTGGATAAAACCGTGTGGACTTTTCTAGGAACAAAATCTTAACAGTTTTGTATTTGTTAGATACATTGTTTATTTTTGTTTTCCTTGAGACTTGTAGACAAACTAAAAAGCCATAAGTCATTCTTTTTTCTTTATATTCTTTTCACAATTTATACATTCATGTGACATTCCTACAGCATACATAGTGAAATTAGATTAAATGTCTTTAACCTGATTATGCACAACAGGTTTGAGGTTATATAAGCATTATTACACAAGTAGACCAGGCAACCCAGCTATTGGAAGAAATGGCTAAACTAAATATTTACAAGTTCATGTCATAGAAAAGGCAATTTGAACTGACCTCTCACCCCTTCTTTCTTTCTTACACTCCCCTTTATTACCTTCTCTCTTTCCTTCTTTATTCAGGGTCCTAACTTTGAGTTTTCCACTGAAACCCATGAAGAGCTGCTCTACAACAAGGAGAAGCTCCTCAACAATGGTGACAAGTGGGAGGCAGAGATAGCTGCCAACATACAAGCGGATTACCTCTACCGATAGACACACACACACACACACACAGTATACCCTTAGCACATACCAGAATAACCTCTGACACGCACATACGTCCATACTGTACAAACTGTAAGAAGACAGTCAGCTGTGGATGTGCTTCAGGGTTGGATTTGGGTTTGCCGATGCAGCTTTCAATTCAAACCAAACACATTTTCTCTTGTGTCAGTGTCATCCCCTTCTGATATACTGAATATACTTTGATACGTTTCAGATTTTTCCATGTCATTGTTTGGATATCATATTTATTGTAGAATGATAATTACTACACTGGCGTTCTGTGATCAGTGTACACCAGCTGCCTCAGCATGGTCCAGTCAGTGATCACCCAGTCATCCATGTGGTTGGTTGCCCAGTCCCACTGGACTAAAAATCATGGTGACTGAGTCATGCTGTGGCAGGATCAGTGCTGTACACTGATGGCAGACTGCAAACATCTGATGTCCTACACAAGTATACATAGATTATTGTTATTATCCTGGATGTCAGTGCAGAGTATGATGGTGTTTGTGCTGTTTCCACCCTTACTCAAGAAATAAAATTCTGGGAGAAAGAATAAGTGTGTCGAATGTGAAGGTCCAGCTTTACTCTAGGTGAAGAATTTAAAACCATGAACATCATCTCCAGGTCACCATACTGGGCAGACTCCATCTGTTAATGAAGACTGTGACTCCCTTGAGATGTGGTTGAAAGCTCTTTAAAAAGCTAGCAGGTGGACCTTGAGTTAAGAGTGATGTTTTGTTTCATGTAAAATAAAATCAAAGATTGAATTAAGTATAATTATTTTTTAAAAAGTAAGCTTCCCACCCACATGTAATTCAGCAGTATGCATTAAATATCACTAAAGTTGGTGTGTGTTGCCTACATTCATGGCTAACTGTACTTCTTTCTTGCTTGTATTTTGCACAACAGATTTTTAAGGTCACTTGGTCTAATATTACCAATTTATAACCGATAAAATAAACCTGTAGCAATAGTATTTAGGTTCGATCATGATACGATCAAGCTTTTAATCAGAAACTCATGCAGCTGTGGTTTATAAAGCCTAATTGAAGTGAGTCTGCTGCTATTAAAGCACCCTGACTGTTCATACTTGGATAGTAACTTTGAAATTTTCCTTGAATCTGTTTCTGCTTTCTTCAGTTCTATTATATTACTAATTCTATTCATTTTAATTTTAATCTTAGTATTTATCAAATCTCCCAATATCAAATATTGCCTCCGGGCCTCCCAGGTGGGCTTCTCCCCACCATGAGCTAGGCTCATGAACTAACTGGAAACTATTGGACAAAAATATGATTTATCAGAGAAGAAGAGGAGGATGCTAAGGGGATGATAAACATTGATCACATTGATTGAAGCAGCATTTTTGGGGTGGTGGACGGGTACACAGGACGTTCACCTAGGAAACTAGGGATAGTGTACACGAAGTTCATGGATTTTATGCAACAGCAGCAGTAATATCAACAATTAACTCAATAATTAGAGTTGCACATTAATTTCATGGCAATAAATCATTGGTTTATAAATAAGAAAATGTTTGTTTCGATAAATCAATTAAAGGCGTTAATTACTTGGCTTGGCTACGGACTAGGGATTTCACTATGCTTCTCTTTACCCCCCCCCCATTCTTTTAGCCGTCAATATGCCTTAATGTCAAAACAACGTGACAAATCATCTGTATCTAGGAAGTAACCTGTAAGGCTGGTCTTGTAGTTAGTGGCTAAATAATTTCAGGGATAGTCAATGTCTAGAATGTGGAAGCAAAGATGGGGCTTATATAATTAAAATTATATTGTACACTTAAAAATGTTATTCCACAATAGCGTTATGATTTCCCATACGTGTTTGTCAAAGTGAAAATAAAAAGCCATTTTTATTTTCACATACTTTTGGGCTCACTAACTTTATAAAAATGTAAACAGTGCTGAGGTTTTCTCTCTATTACAAACCATTTTGGCCTACAGGGTTTGTAATGCACGTTTATTAGGTAACTGTTCATTTAGTAGGTTGGTAAGTAGGTTGGACTACTAGCCAGTCAGAAGCAGAGTATGAAGGCGTGCCACGGCAGCAGCTAGGCGAGTGTTTTAACGTGTGTTACAAAGCGACGCAAAATGACGGCCTTTATGGAAGTAAAGGCTGGACTATAATAGAGCTACAATAGAGTTTGTAAACAGTGGTTTCTGTTGGAGTAGGGGGGGGACTGGGTTCAAAAGACCCCCCCCCTCACTGCCATAGGGTCATACCTGAAGTCTGTTTGTTTGTTTTTTACTATTTTTTGTCTTTGTGTCTTTTACTACAGCCAATAATTGAAATCCCCCTCAAATAAAAATGACCTGTTATCTAACCAAAGCCCTGTTGAAAGCACCACTTCTGTGAATGTGTTAACTGGCACATGACATGTAACAATCCTAAATCTAATTAATCAACAATCCACACAACTAACTTTATGCACTCATAACAAAATGTTTGAAGCATGCTTGCATTTGAACTAAAAAAGGTTGTAAATGATCTTGGTAAGCAACCTAATAAATATATTCAGGGTCATCAAAAAGCGTGCTCCTTAAGACATCAGTAGACAAGCTAATCCAGCACACATTTGGGCATAAATTGTCACCAAAATTAAGTATTTAAATACAAAACCAGGGTAAAACTGCAAAAAGGTCCACTGGCTACAGGCCTGAATATCCAGCATTATTTGAGTTGAAAGCTTCACCTTGAACACCTTGACATTAAGTAAGTGTAAGGAAATTGTGCTGATAATGCCTCGTTTTCACTTTAAGTAAATATTTGAATGCAGGACTTGTACCATGCAGTATTTATGTTTTACTAATAGTTAAAAGTTTTACTTCAGAAAATGATGTGATGAGTATCTTACTTCTTCTACCACTGCCAATATCAACATTCCCAGTTCCCAGATGGTGCTTTACTAGGACCCCAATCCAAGGCTACTTACTCACAGAAACACAAGTGAAATGTACTTACAGGAAATATGAATTTCCAAACAGGCTTTTAGTGGCTTGCTTTTGCATAACCCATACAGTTTAAAGTAATGGTAAAGCATGAATAAAATAAGCAGTGGTATTCTCAATTCAATTTTATTTATAGTATCAATTCATAAGAATTATTGCAAGACACTTTACAGATAGAATAGGTCTAGACCACACTCTATAATTTACAGGGACCCAACAATTCTAGTGATTTCCACAAGAGCAAGGAGTGAGACAGTGGCGAGGAAGAAACTTAGACAGACCCAGGCTGTTGGTTGGCGGTGTCTGACGGGGACGATTGGGGGTGTGATGCACAGTGGCAATAACAGTCACAGTAAAAGATAATGGAACAGTGACTAAAAATAGTAGTTTGTTGTAGTTCATTGCACAGCAGTGCACTGCAGACCGTAGCAGGATGTAACGGCATCGCAGGACGTGTAGCAGCACAAGGCGACAGCTGCAACCATGATTTTGGAGCCTCCCTAATCCAAGGAGACATGCTGGGGGGAAAAGGACTCTGGGGAATAACTCCCCAGATCTAGGTTATTAACAAACATTTCTGGAACATGGATGCACACAAATGGAAAGAGAGGAGAGAGGAGCTCAGTGTGTCTAAGGAAGCCCCCCTCCAGCAGTCCAAAACTATAACAGCATAATTAAGAGAGACAGGGTAAAGAGAGGGGCCTGGTCGGGCTAGAACTCTCCCTAACCCTCTTAAATGTGGTGATGGTGTCTGTCCCCCGCACCCAGACAGGAAGCTGCCTTTAGCGTATCTGGAAGATTTATTGTTAACATTAACTAATTGAGATTGATCAGATAAATAGGGCTTAGTGTGATTCCTTCAATGCCAACTAAATGTTTTAATCTCTGTAACAGGATGGTATGGTTAATGGTGTTGAATGCAGCACTGAGATCTAGTAAAACAAGCACAGAGACAAGTCCTTTGTCTGCAGCAGTTAGAAGGTCTTTGGTCATTTTCACCAGTGTCGTCTCTGTGCACTCTAATTGATGCACTCTAAATCCTGACTGAAAATCCTCAAATAAACTATTGCTATGTAGAAAATCACATAACTGATCAGCGACTACCTTTTCAAGGATCTTGGAGAGAAAGGGGAGATTAGATATAGCTCTATAGTTTGCTAAGACCTCAGGGTCAAGGCAGGGTTTTTTCAGAAGAGGTTTTATCACAGCTACTTTAAATGATCGTGGTCATGTGTGCGCATCGGAGTGTGAATGTGTGTGAGTGTGTATCTGATGAGCAGGTGGCATCTTGTATGGCAGCCTCAGTCACAGTGTACGAATGTGTGTGAATGGTGAATGTATCCTGTATGATGTAAAAGCGCTTTGAGTAGTCGTTAAGACTAGAAAAGCGCTATATAAATACAGCACATTTACATTTACATTTACATATCTAGTAATGGAGTGGTAACCACAGGTAACACTTCTTTAAGTATTGGGATGGTGTCTAAGAGACTGAAGAGACCTTAGACATTAATTGTTGAATGTCTATAGGACAGAAGCAGTCTAAGTATGTCAGGTCTTGTCGTTCTTTCCATCGCTCCTGCGTTTAAAGGTGAACTGTTAGAAGTTGAGGGCAAAAGGTGATGAATTTTATCTCTAATTGTTTTCATTTATCATTAAAGAAGCTTATGAAGTTGTCACTATTCAGAGCTCTAGGAATAGATGGCTCAATAGAGCCTGGCTACAGTGCTGAAAAGAAACCTTGGGTTGTTCATATTTTCTTCTATAAGTGACGAGTAATAGTCTGATCTGGCATTTCTGAGGGCCTTCCTATATGCTTTCAGACTGTCTTACCAATCCAAACGAGATTCTTCCAGTTTGGTGGAATTCCGTTTACTTTCAAGTTTACGCAAGATTTGTTTTCAGATTCAGATTCAGATTCAGAAATACTTTATTAATCCCCGAAGGGAAACTCTGTGTCACAGTAGCACCAGTGACGGAGCACTGCAACAGGCAGCTTGCACTTTTCAGCGCATGCTTACACTTCATTCGCAAGTTTGGGAGTTATACCAAGGTGCTAGTTTCCTTTGCTTCATCATCTTCTTTTTGAGAGGAGCAACAGAGTCTGAAGTTGTCCGTAGCAAGGTCGTAGCAACGTCCACAAAGTTGTCAATTTGGGAAGGACATAAAGGTCCTCTGCTATGTTAAGGACGGAATTAAATTAAATGTTGTTTAAATTTAGCTATAGCACTGTCAGATGGGCATCTAGTGTAGAAGATTTTATTTTATTTCGTATATTCGGGTAGTAAGAATTCAAAAGTTATTACAGTCTGCTAATGAAAGATTCTGTGGAAATACTATTACATTTTCAATTTTGATGCCATATGCCAGCACAAGGTTGAGGGTGTGGTTCAAACAGTGAGTGGTATTATACACACTCTGAGTAAAACCAATTGAATTCAGTAGTGAGTTGAAAGCAATACTTAGGCTATCATTGTCAATGTCCACATGGGTATTAAAATCACCTACTTATTGGTGATTTTAATATCCATTATGATGATGATTTTTGATAATGTGGAAGAGTAAGAACAAGGCATTCAAACAAGTTACAATTTAGACTATATGGGTGGCAGTCCGTAGGGAGTTGGGTTGGGAACCGGAGGGTCGCTGGTTTAAGTCCCCGTACGGACCAAAGAAGGATGGTGGACTGGTAGCTGGAGAGGTGATTAGCCTCCTGGGCCCTGCCAAGGTGCTCTTGAGCAAGGCACTGAATCCCCAACTGCTTGGGGCGCCTTTCCATGGGCAACCCCCTCACTCTGACATTTCTCCATTAGTGCAAGTATAGGTCCTGAGCATGTGTGTGTAATTCAGGCCTGTGTGTAATGTGTTTAATAACAACTTTAGAGTGTAAAGTGTAGTTTCCCCTTGTGGGATTAATAAAGTATAATCAAATTAAAAAAATATATAACATAAAATATAACTTAGACCAGTGTCCATTTTAGCTATCAGAGTTCATGGGTTCATAGGTTTATGCCTTGCTGCAGAGGTCCAGGGTTTGAGTCTAACCTGTGACTCCCCCCTCTCTCTCCCCTTTCTCACCTAGCTTTTCTGTCCATTAAAGGTGGAAAATCCAAAAAATCATCTTGAAAAAAACAATTAAATCACCTGAGTGACCACACCGGGCCACACTGGGACCAATGTGCAAAGAGCTTCAGTCAGTGGGTTAATTTCACAGTACACCTGCGTGTCCACACTGGAGAGAAACCACACCCCTGTGACCAATGTGGGAAAAGTTTCCGTTGTTTAAGTACATATAAGAATCATGTGCGTACCACTAGGGATTGACCGATATGGATATTTTAGTGCGGATGCCAATTGTTTTTTTCTCAGCTTTAGCCGATGTCGGACACAGGCTGCCGATTTTCTTGAACCAATATTTGGAGCCGATACGGCATTTGCTCCCTCAATTTACGTCATTTCTTTAAAAATAAATAACAAAAATACAGATCAGTGTCACTTCTGTAATCATCTTACATTCATATCACCAAATTATGTGTGCAATGTGCATCATGTTGATGGGTGCACTGCATCTGGTTAACTGTGCAAGGGTAACATCTACAACAGAGCCTTGATGATGCATTGCTTTCTGACATAGTATAAGACAGATACACTCAGGTCATCACAACATGTCCTTTGTCAACACATTTAAACAATTTAGGAAAACAGTAAACCTAAAAAGTAGCCACTGAAATAAAGTTCTTGATTTGTAATTTGAGACTGCCATGGTGCCAGTGGCGGAGGGGCAGTGCAGGGTCTGCACGTGAACTGCAGCGTCTCCAGCTACACAGAGCTGCCTGTGGACGCCTGAATACCTATCGACAAAAGCAGCAAATAACGCAAATATTGGCCCAATAAAATCGGTCTATCACTAGTACCCACACTGGAGAGAAACTGTGTTGTTGTGACTATTGAGGGAAGAGGTTCACTCAGTTTAGTACTTATAACCAACACCTGCGTATCCACACTGGAGAGAAGCCATATCAGTGTGAACAGCGGGAAGAGTTTCAGTTGCTCAAGCAGTTACAAGCAGCACCAGTGTGTTCACACCGATGAGAAATAAAACTGGTGTGAGCAGTGTGGAAAGAGTTTCAGTTGGCCAAGAAGCTACATCCGACATCTCCGTGTCCACACTGGTGTTAAACCCTACTGGTGTGACCAATGTGGTAAAGGCTTCAGTCAGCCAGGGAGTTACAACCAGCACCTGCATGGCCATACCGAAGAGAAGCCGTACTAGTGCCCACAGTAAGAAACTCGCTGCGTATCCTTCAAGAGACACTGCTGTGCTGAAATAGATGGAGAAAGCTCAGACTGTGTGTAGGAAAAAAGATATTTGCATCCTTTTCCATCTAGAAGTGAGATTGTAAGTACACTGGTGTGTTTGAGATACTGTTACAAAAACCTTTACAAGCCTATAATGTCAACAATAAGGCTGGAGTTGTCAAAGGTTTTAATATGTCAGCATAGAGTCGTTATCTTAAAATGTAACTTTGGGTATTATCAACCTGGACCCTATTTTCCCATATGTTTATGTCTAAGTGACTAACAGCAATCTTTGAAATTGGTCTAGTATTAAGCAAGACTGCTGTCGCTGGCAGTGGTGAAACTAGCTGGAATGTAAGTTAATGAGCAATTGCGCACCTTCAATTTTTGCCATAGTAGGTGCTGTTTTTGACAGCACCCTATCTTTTACTTTGTCCAAGCTACTGCATGTGTCATTTGTTAAATCTGTATATATTTGAGAGTACTAAAGTACAAATCTTTAGAAACACACTATGCTTTCAATTTGATGTTTTCACAGAAATTGGCAGTAGCTTGGTTTATGGCCACATGTCTTGTTTGTACAAAAATGTTAACTGACATGCATTTCTCTTATAATAACTACAAGACCATTTCTCTTGTTTGAAAATAAGTTTGTTTCTGTTGCACGCATTTCAAAGTTAATGACCCAAATGTAAAATATCCACATGTAGCACAACCATGTTGTCAGCATTGTCTTTTGTCATAGAAGTTTTTATTTACTTACGCATACATAAACAGACAGTTTGGTTACAAGATTTACAAAGGCATGTGATACATGAACATATTTAGAAATTCAGTCATCTAGTTTTTTTTTATCTGAGGAGTGAGTGAGACACTTGAAGTGTCAAGTCCGGTGTCTGTAGGTGTTGCAGTTTCTGAGTTCCAGATACTTTTAGAGCAGAAGCAGAAAAAAATCTACTTGACCACACTGGACCATACCAGTGTGACCAATGAGAGAGGAGTTTCAGTCACAGATGATTACAAGACATGCATGTGTATCCATGCTGAAGAAAAGTCATACCAGTTTAGCCATTGTGGGAAAGGCCGTCTCTGTTAAATAATTACAGGCAACGTGTACTATGAGGAAAAACTATGTTTGATCATGGTGTAATGAAAATGCATTTGACCAAACTGATGTAGTCAGGTTAAAACTTCTTTTGTATTTGATTATGCTGATTCCTTTACAGTGCAACGTTTAACTGATCGCATATGCTAACAGACACATATGCTGAGGAATCTCCCACCTGGTTGTCATCAGACAGTACTAACCTCCAGCTGGTGAGCCCTTTGTCTTGAGAACAAAGGCATGCAAACCACAAACTGAAACACCCCTTGACCCCCATGGCCAGAGGGGAAGGAACTAGCCAAGGTACAAAGTGAGACAACAGCTTCCCATTGGTATGCATAATACAAACCCACCTTTAGCATTAAAAGTGGGACAATACCGTAAAGAGATTCTTGTCTCGTTCCTCATTGTGGGAAATAATCTTTAAAATAAATCTGATGGGATTTAGTTGTTTAATGCAGATGGAATTGTTTTTAGGAGGGAACCTGAATCCCTCAGCTTATACGGAGGCACTAACAGTTTGTCTAATTTTGTCTTTAAAGAAGCAGGCAAACTTGTTACATGATTTGGTAGAGAAGAGTTCAGGTGCAAATAAGACGTGTTATTTCTGTTCAACATACTCTGTTTTGAAGCTTGATCAGTGTGGCATTTCTCCATGGTTATTTACCCTAGATAACTTTGCAAGAGGAAGAGCAACAATAAGATTTCAATCCGGAGAGATTTTATTGCAGATATGCAAAGTTTTATTTGTACATACAAACATACATAGGAGTCTTTGGAGATTAGACTCCATCGTTATAAAATATGTCTTTAAAGGGGTAGAAAACCAAGACATTTCCCCCCGATGGAGTCTAGACACTGGTGGTGGTGTGATGGAGCTTGAAGACCGGACCGAGGAGCCAATGGGAGCGGTCTGTTGGAGGAGGACCCAGGGTGCCATGGGTGATGATGACTGGAGGTGGAAGGGGAGGAGGAGTGTTGCACTCTTTGCCTGAAATGAAAACTGACAGCAGCAGAGACAAGAACAGATTTAAAGCAGGGATGTCATGCTGTGATTGGCTGGTGAAATTCATGGCCGCTTCTGGTTGGTTTAACACCTCAAAACAGCTGTTCAGTTTTAGGAAACGAGAGAGGTGGATGAAGTTAAGAAGTCTTTCTGAACAAATTTACACTGAGCTTCATTTTAAGTGTTAAGATTATCCACCATTTCGTCAACAAAGGTGTACACAGAGTGCAGGAGTGGCAGAGAAAGCCTTATTGAAGTTTTTCTGCTTTTTTTGTGATTTACTGTAGTGAAGATGTCTTTTTGGACATTAGTACAAACACTGGGAATCATTTTAATAAGGAGTGGTTGGCGAGTACAACATCAGTGACACTGGAAAAATATACACGTTTTGTGAGAACTGATAAGAGTGAGCCCCCTTTTGTATTGGGCACTGACACATGCTCGGTCAGCCCATAGCTAAACAGAATGCAAGATAATTCCTTAACTGAAGAGCCCGATATTCAAAAGGGGTACATTTTTGTGTTTACATTTTATCACATTGGAAAGCATTATTAAACAAAATGGCAACTTCACCTTCTTTCTTATGCAGTCCCAAACAAACTGAAGTTTGGTTTGATTTAGGCAACCCAACTACTTGGTAAGGTTTAGAAAAGATCATGGTTTGGGTAAAAATAAGTATGTTATGTAACTTCCTTCGTAAGTTTGTGAAGTAGTTATGTAGATGACATAGCGTAACATACAAGTTACAATTAACTAATTTTTACAGTAGTCAACAGACTTCACACAGGACACAAACAGTAGTCTCCTGGCTCAAAGTTTGGTGTTTGTTTGATTCATCCATCTACAATCTGGATTTGTCGTTCTTTATACTATGTCACCTGACTTCCTCCTTTGCTCCCATCATAATTACTGTCACTGCCCGATGTATAAGTTGAGTGCAGATTTGAGTTGCGCATTTTCAGATTTAAACAGTTTATGGCATAACGTGTCATACTGAAATTTGTGAAATCCATGAAATAATAAACTTTTTTCAAACCACCAATAACAGAAGATAAGAATTATTTCAAAGACGTGATTATTGTTTGATTGCTAACGTTAGCTCAAAATACCAGTCAAGTGACAGCCTTTGTTGGGTTTGATTGCTAGCTTGTAGCTAAGCTAGCAGTCATTTCAAAAACGTTTTAGCTATCTATGATTGTTTGATTGCTAACGTTAGCTCAAAACACCATTCAACCAACAGTCACTCAACTCATGTCCTCCAAGTGAGCTCTGTTCTTTGTTGAACTTTTGCCAAGTAAACATTTTTGTTAAACTTTTTATTGTGTTATGAGTTGTGCATTTGAGTCCACCAGTGTCGTGTCTAAGGTTGCTAACACTGTCCTCCCCCAGAAAAACAACCCCATAGGTCTTATGTACAAGCAGCTTATTCAACTTATATATGTATTTATGTGTATTGAGGCAGCAACCTCTAGTGGCTGTAGTAAATGTTGCATGTCATTTTGCAACAAGTAGCTTACAAGATGCTAACGAGAGACTTCTGTAATGTCATTACAGTGAAAATGGACCTACTTAACGAAGATGGTTCACTGCTGGTCACAAGTTAGCAACCAAACACAGAGGAATTTAACATATCTAAAAAAATTACATGACGCATGAACGTAAATGTTGAGTTGATGGTGGTCGATTTACGGTGGCCGGCAGGGGCAAACACACTGCAACTTAATGAAACACACGCAAATAGACAAAACACAAGAACATTAAGAAAACATCTTCATTGGTCACCGTAGATATGGGTTATGGTTGATAAGAAATGTTAATTCATGTATTGCGCTTTATTTTGTTCACATGTAATTTGCAATAGACTATATAGGGTGACCTAGATTAGTAATATGTTATTTATTAGCCTTAACCCTGATAACAATGCTGCGTTCCAGACACAGTTTTTAGGCTGCAAGTTACGACTTCAAGTCACAACTCACGACTTGGTAGCGTTCCAGGTAAAGCCACAACAAACCTTTGATGTTAGCTAGCGCTAGCTGATGCTAGCAATTTGTAGTCTGCGACATATTTTGGGCTTGATTTGATAAACGTAACCTGTAGTAGTACACAATCGCATGTGTATTGTCTTGATTACAATGTGTGGAATTACTGTACATTGCCTATTTATGCCTATTTGTTTCCATTTGTGTCTGTACAGCATCAACAGGGGACGCCATTGTCATGTATGTGTGTGTGATGTCAAAAACTGTAACTGGGAGTATTATGATCTTGCATGAGTTCACAGGTAAGTAACGGGTTAGACTGCCATTCAAGGGCATTTTCACAGGTAGAAGGTTGTGAAAACACGGGATATGGGTTGCCTGGAAGGCAGCACAAGTCAGGTACGCTAAAGCAATATTTTAGGGAATGTAACGTTACTGGTGCAGCACGTCTGGAAGAAAATCAGCTTCAAACTGAAGATAAATATTGGAAACCGATCAACGTGTTGTTTTATCTTTTTGTAGTGCCCATGTTGTTTCCACATCACGACTTAAAGCTCATAAACACACCAAAGTAACAACAACGACTTGATGTGTGGGGAATCTGAAAAGTACGTGAATGCATTTTTATTTATTTGTTCATTTATTTTATTTTACCCAGAAAAATCTATAATTTTATTTGTATTCTTATTTTTTATTATTAGTAGTAAAGAACATAGGTACATCGCCATTTGTCCATCTCATTGCCTTCAAAACAAATACAAATATCTTTATCCTTAAATTGAATTGATTGCCCAGTGTTCTGTCTTCTAAGATGTTGACCATCAATTCAAAATATTTTAGTATACATACAGTGAAAGACCAAATGACAGATTGTTCTGATAGATTGAACTTCTAGTTCACAGTAAGTGAAAGAATATTCAATATCAAGTTTGAATCTCTTTAATCCTCCTGAGGGCAGAGACTTCTTGTATACAATTCCTGATGTGTTTATATGAACATTAATTCTTGGTAATGTCAACTCCCCCAAGGAATATTCCACTACTAAACGGATTGATCACTGACATTGAACCTCTAAGTTGCATATTCACTTGGCGTGACTGCTATAACATGAACATGAATGCCGCATAAGTACAACAGCAGCGCCCGGTGCCGCCCCCAAATACGTGCTCGTTCACGTTGTTCCGCAACGCA